>NW_026454044.1:0-15323 GCF_943734635.1 Anopheles cruzii
GTAGTCGACGAGTTCGTCTACCTCGGCTCACTGGTAACGGCGGACAACGATACCAGCCGTGAGATCCGGATGCGCATTATCATCGGAAGTCATGCCTACTATGGGCTCCACAAACAACTACGGTCGAACAGACTTAGCACCCGTACGAAGTGTGACCTGTATAAGACCCTCATAAGGCCGGTTGTACTCTATGGGCATGAGACGTGGACCATGCTAGAGGAGGACCGGCGAGTACTCGGAGTTTTCGAGCGACGAGTACTGAGGACGATCTTTGGCGGCGTACAGGAGAACGGAGTATGGAGGCGAAGGATGAACCACGAGCTCGCGGAACTCTACGGCGAACCCAGTATCCAGAAGGTGGCTAAAGCTGGACGGATACGTTGGGCAGGGCATGTTGCAAGAATGCCCGACAACTGCCCTGCGAAGATGGTGTTCGCCTCAAATCCAATAGGGCAAAGACGACCAGGGGCGCAACGAGCAAGGTGGTTAGACCAGGTGGAGCGGGATCTGGCGGAGAGCACTCGGTGTCCCAGGGATTGGAGAGCGGCGGCCAGGGACCGAGCTAACTGGAGAGGATTTGTTCGTCAGGCCATGTCGTAAGACGGAAGGCCAGTTATTATTATTATTATTACGTTACGATTTGGTCACAGTTTGCACAGATCAAAGTAGCAGTCAAATCGTTGCGTGTGTGAGAGCGCAGAGAAACGAGAGAGAATAGAGAAAAACAGAAAAAAGATTAAAAATTGAAGCGTTCGGTCGTTTTTGGTTTGCGTTACTTGTTTGAGTGTTTGTTGTTACTAAAAACAGCAGTTCTTCGCGAGTCCGGTCAGAGTCTTTCGCCTTTTCACAGTTCACAGTGAATTTCAAGCTCAAAGTCTATAAAAAAGATAACAAGTTCACAGTGCTTCGAACCCGGCCTTTTCGAGTCCTCAACACTCAATTGTAGACGCTGCTGTTTCTCTCTCTCCCCGCTCTCTCCGCTCTTCGTTTCGTCTTCGGGATTTTCGTAGGTTGACTCGGCTTTTTTCGGAATTTTCGCAACTTGACTCGGGTGTCAGGTTCGTCATCAAAGTTAGGTTTGAAGGTTCAAAGTTAGTTTCCAAAATCTGTCGGATTCATAAAAACAACATTCATATTTTGACATTTCAAAAAATCGAAATGTCAAAAATTCAAGCGGTCGCGTTTTGTGTTTGTGTTACTTAAAATATGATTGATTTTCGCGCAATAACGGATTCAGTTCGAGATAATGCAAAAAGAGTTCCGAAGAAAGAGTGTGATAAATAATTCCCGGCTAATCGTGGGTTGAATCACCTTTTTCAATACTAGTTTCGCGGAGTTTGTTTACAACGTGAGGCTTTAACGCTGAACCGGACGCCGAATCCTTTGCCGATCAAACAGTTGAGTGTTCCAGAGAATGAAGCAGGAGAAATCAGAAAATAATAACCGCAGCCAAAACGCGCAACAGTAGCGGCAAAAAGTGGCTTTTGTCTTTTGTTGTCCCCCGTTCGTGTGTGTGTGTGTGTGCGTGTATTGGTGACCGGTTTTCCGCACGCACGGCGCGCGAAACCGGGCGGTGACACAATTTATCTCAGCTGCTGCTCTTTTCCGACGACGACGACGCAGCTTTTCCAGGGGTCCAGGACACACCGGAAAACTCGGAGTATGATTTTATCGGCGAGGGTTGTTGCAGAATGAGTTGCGCTCTCGCTGGTGTGCGTTACGTGAAATAAATCGTGCCAGAGTGTGAAGCAGAACACAGCAAAACAGGAGAGACCCCTTTCTTCTGAGGCTGCTAAAATTGCACAATATTGCATAAGAAGAAGAAGTGTGCAACAGTTGCAATTCCATGGTGAAAAGTGTCCGGGCACGTGATGAGTTCACCGTGCGTAGGAAGTGAAGATCCTGCCGCTGGGTGATGAGATGAGCCTTGGTGAGATGAAGATCCTTGCGTGGTGAGAGAGGTTGTCGCGAGAGTGTTCCGAAAAAGTCCTAGTTGGCTTTGAGTATATTCAAGAAGTAACGTGCGTGTGTGCAGAATGTGTGATAGTGAGTGTGTTCCGCCACCGCCGACGCCGGTGTTGGGGGGCGCCGGAATGCAACCGACCCCAGCCTCGCCCAGCGCCAGCTGCAGCAACGGTATCGTGGAAGCCATCAACCCCGCGGTGCAGTTGGCAAGTTCATTGTCGTCACACTCGATGCCTCAGATGGTGCTTGCCGCCGATGGCGGAGTTGTTGACCACCACCACCACCAGCACCCGGGGGAGTTCGTTTCCCCGCAGGAACTGGAGATGGAAAACCACTGGTTGCGTGAAAAGCTGAAGGAGATTACCGTCGACCGGGATCGGTTGCTGTGCGAGGTGGCCAACCTGCGGCTCGAGCTTGATATGGCCGAACTGAAGCGACTACCGGAACACAGGTGAGTCACCGGTTCTGATTTTCCTTTTCTTACGATTGTAGACACTTCGGAATCGTTAATTAGCAGTCGGTGAAAAGATTGTCGCAGTTTGCGGGTTGGGTTCATATGTTGGCCTCGAACCGAACGGAACCGAGCGCCGTGAAACCGCGGGATGACCTTCTTCGCGACGTCTCAAAACGGAGTTAATAAAGCTACTCTTCACTAAACGCCGTTAACGGGCGGATGGTTTATGTCCGAGAACCACGCACATTTACTGTCCCGCGGTGTCTCTCCCTGTGAGGCACTTCAATCGGTTTTCAGTATCGATCGACCGTAGTGTCTCACGGGGCCCCGGCCGATGTGTCATCCGTTTAGTGGATGCGTGGTGGGTTGAATGAGCAGAGTCTGTTGTTGTGGTGCTGGCCAAACCCGGCCTGAATAGGAACGATTCATTCAAAGTCTAAGCGACACCCGCAGCTCGTTACTTTCGTCCCATAGACACTTGTAATTTGCTTGTAAATTCTCGCGAAGGGTCAATAATATTTTTACGCTCTCCAGTGGCCTCCGGGACTCCTCGAGAGGAACTCATTCTCTGGTCCGTAATGTATTTTTAACTCAATAGTGGTGGCTTCACGATGATGGCCAAGACCGGGTGGTAATTTTTCTTAATATAGAGTCCTAGTTAATGGACCAAGTCTGGCGGCGACCCGGGTGTGGTCGCCCGTCCTGCGATAAAACTGCATTTGTCATTTCCGCTTCTTTTCCGCTCCCGCCACACACCAACATCCGCCGATTACCCCCGGCTGGGAAACTGGAATATCGTCTCCCGGCGCTCCGGTGTTGATGGCCACTGCAATGATTTATATGTTGGCCATGGTCAACTCTCGGCCCGGGGAATCGAGCGGGCCGGAGATCATCTTCGTCGGGTGCGGCTCTTGCAGGTCATCGGCGTGTTCTTCCGTTCTTTCCCCGTGGAGAACGGTCTCGTGCGCCTCTTTTGACGAACCGTTTCCGGTACCGTAGCGGACAGCCGGTCCGTTATAAGCCTCTGTCACTCGCCGCCGGTCGGTCGTGCCCCTTTTCCCACTACTGGCCTAGATGGCCCTAGTTTTCCGCGCCTTCTCCGCAGCAGCAGCAGCAGCAGCGGCTTCGTTATTCGGCGGTGCCCTCAACTAGTTAATGATCATCATCATCCAGTTGAGCTATCTTTTTTACGATTCTACGGGTGGCTGGCCATTCAGCCACCGGTCAGCCGACGGGTGTACTAATCCCGCGCCGAGGTTCCGGTTGTAAAACGGGGCGCCGTTTTTCCGAGCCCCTGCCAGTGAGTTTCGCCAGCATTTAATTACCAAAAGCAGCCGGGCAATCGTCTTCCTCTGACGCAATGGCCGCCACGGTGAGGTGATAAGTAATTAACAGTAAAATGGTGCACAATTTGTATATGGCCGCTGCAACTCCTGTGACACAACCCTGCCCGTGGAGTCCCTGCCTCCAAAAGAGTGTTTTTAATGACCGACCCCCTCACTCGGAAACTCGGACTCGGTGTTCTAGCACGCGCCGCGTCCCCATTCACAGGCCGCGCACGAGAATGGACACAGAAACCAAACAAGAAAAACTTCGAGAGAGACAGAGAGTTCGAGAGATCAAGATACGCGCCCTGGGGGCGCGCCCGGACCGGGCGTAAAAATAGAAGTCACAGATTATCTTCGAGGAGGTCACACGAGATGGTGGAGATCAACAGCTTCATCAGCTGCGGCGCAGCGATGGAGCGATGCGCGATATTAATTGGACTCGTCGTCGCGTCGTCCATCGGGTTCATGGCCTGGCGGGTTTCGTCGCGAGTGTCCTCAGTCACGACCATGGCCCTCCCCGGAAGCGACAGTGGGTCGAAAGTGCTATTTTAAGTGCCCGAAACACATGGAACCGGCTGGTGGAGCTCGTTACGCCATCGCGCACGTGTTCGCTGACGGTTTTCCCAAAATCGACCCGCTGTTTAATTATTCGCCTAAATGGGGTCCTAAATCTGGGCGGATGTTAAAACCTTATTCGAAAGCTGCCGCGCGCTAAGTGATCGATTTATGTTGGAACTCGCTCTCTCTCTCGAGCGCGCGCGATGTTGATAAGAAATTAGTGCACATGGTCTGCTGATTAGCAGCGGCCACGTCGATCAAGCTGTTTGCGATGCGGGGAAAACGATTCAAGGTACGCAACGCAACGGCTCGTTCTCGAAAACGGTGCCAAACATGAACGGATCGTTTGATTTAATGATGACAACCGACAACGCGGGGTTGATGAGTTTTCCCTACCGGTTAACTGCGTTACATCAAGAGCTCGTGTTGCGCGGAGGAAACGGAAGACTCCCAAGCAGAGAGAGAGCCGCAATGTAATCCGTGGTCCATAAAATCAACAATCGAATCATTTCAATTTGTGTGTCCGTTTTTTTGCTTGTTCCTCCGCCTAAATCAGTTTGCGGAACTCTCTCGCCGCGCGTTGATTAAACTGTTTGACGAGACGTGGTTTTAGCCCTTCTTTTTGTAGATAGAGAAATCGACGTTGCATCGAAAAAGTGTGTGTGATTGTTTCCTCGTGGGCCTTAGTTTTTTACGCCTAATTGGCCACTCACGCTGTCGGATCTTTGGGATTGGCTTCGTGGCTTTGCTGTGCCGAGGTCCGTGCAAAGTGCAACTCGACGTGACGGTTCATAATGCCACAGCTTGCCATTTTGCCTGCATATTCGTCTCAGCGAACCGGCGGGGAGACATCTTCTCCGGCCGGTCCCATGATGATAAATAACCCACCCGCCCGGGAAACTTTTCGGATTGATTAACTTTACACGCCCCGCAAGCAACGGCCCCGAAAGGACGATGAGAGGATAAAAACCCCAACAAAAACGGGGGGCTCCAACGCGAGGTGAAGCGAGCAGAACTAATGCGGGGCTGGAATGAACATTTCAGCCATCTCATCTGCCTTTGGCCGCCAGTGAAAGTGGCATCACTTTCGTTGGAACGGTTTTTCAATTTTCATC
The DNA here is from genome assembly GCF_943734635.1 of Anopheles cruzii. Classification (NCBI taxonomy): domain Eukaryota; kingdom Metazoa; phylum Arthropoda; class Insecta; order Diptera; family Culicidae; genus Anopheles; species Anopheles cruzii. The sequence goes on from NW_026454044.1 coordinate 5,421, forward strand.
GGATCGGACAAGGGGGGGCACCGGGATCTCTATTATGCTCTGGACGGTGGCCAAGGGTCGTAATGAAAAATTCGCTTTCCAATCGGGGACGCGCCCAGTTCCCTGATTATGTTCCCGGAGATTGGAAAAAAGGAACTTTATATTCCGTTCTCTATTCTTTCTGGCGCTTCAAGTGACCCTGTCATATGGCAGATCGTAGAACATTGGGGAAATGTGTTCGTTAAGAAGTGGGCCACTTGAGTTCCATTCGCTTCCGGTTTTCGATTCGCTTGTGACTCCCGTGCTCCAGCTGTACACTGGCATCCCGCGGATCGCCTGGCACGTTCCCAGAAACCACTTCTGGTCGGCCGCCGGCTGCTGTTGGTGGTTGATGATCGTTTTCGGTGTTCCGAGCACAGATTGTTTAAAACATTTCTTCCTCGGCTCCGAAATGAGCACACGGTGTCGGATTCCGGAGCCGGAACCGACGAGCTTCTGATCTTTGCGTCTAGAAGAAGGCGCACGCCGTGGCGTTGTTGGATGACCAAAAATAAACACGCCGCGGTCGCGCCAGAATGATGCACTCTGGCACACTTATTCCGCCGCCGAGGAAATATGAGGTTCAAATTAAAGTAGACACGTCCTCTGAAGCGGCAACTGGTTCTGGTTCTCGCTGCGAAGAGTGTCGCTATTTTTGAAGTAGACCAACGCACTAGGTCGATCATCTGGGGCTCTGTGGCTGCACAATCCGTTTGAAATCGCATGACTTATTGCGCCCCGACGTTCGTGGGCAATTTATGAAACGTCATGTCTAATGATCTGCGGACGTGTGTCTATTGTGTCGATCGATCTTCAGCCATATTCGTCTCGAAAGGCACCAAGAGGAGGTCTTCGCTGTCGCGGCCGACCACATGCTGAGCTCTCGGGATCGAGATGCCACAGCATCATCATCCTCGGTGTGTGAGGTCTTGTCCCGCCACTCATGCGGAGTTATTTTGACTTTCGGAGGTGTAAACGTCCATGGGTGGACCCAGGCGCGATCGCGCGATCACAGTCGTGTGGAGTGATTCCATCTCCCCAGGCATTTCCGCCAGCTCTCAAGGCCAGTCCAGCGCGCCTAGTCCGCGCCAGGCCAAGGTCGACCGGCAACCTTCACCGTGGCGCTAGACCAATAGTTTAGCGAGTCTGGCATTTCCGGCGCTCGGCGATCGACATTCCGATCGTATCGAAATTAAGGTGAAATTTAGGGACGCAATTTGTAGAATTCCGATGAATAAATTATGAATCAACCTTTTTTTGTCATAAAACCGCGAGTTCGGGCGCGTGACTGCGGGGTCGTAGTCGTCCTTCATCTCTGTCGGGTCTCTCGGTGCCTTTCGGATTTCAGCTCATTAAGCTAATGTTATGCACCCGAGCCACCCGTCAGTGTGTCTCCGCCATCGAAACACCTGTTGGCGGACGGATAGTGGGACTCGTTATCGGCATCGATCACGCACACCGCACGGCGGCGGTGGCGGCACCCTTTCGCGGAGTGCCAATTAGCCTAATTTACGCCAAACCAAAAGAGTGATGCAAGTAAACGGACGTCGGCCACCGTCGGGTCACCGTTGTTGTCGTTGGTGCCATAAGTCCGTCCTCTCCCCCGGTTGATTGCCAATCTTTCTTTCCAGGTCCAGGGGTAAGGTGAGACAATTTTTAGGAGTCATTCCGGCAACATTATCACCTATCGGAGGGCGGAGGGTTCTAAATCGCCCTCAGCGTTGTAGGAGATCTTGAAGTACGGCTCGTGGAGAGGTTCGATATGGGTGTGTAGGCAATCGGCCACAATGTGTCACTCTGTTGACCGTTCGTTGAGGGTTCCTTGGAGCTCTCCGATGCACCCAACCGTAGGCTTGGCGCCTAGCAAATTGCATTCGCTTCGTTGGCTGTCTGCGTCCTCGTTCCGTTCCGTTGGCATCGACCACACGGCAGATTGGGACACTAATTTCGACACTAATGTATGCGTCCAAATGCGTGTCACACACACGCCCGTCGGAGACCGGAGGAAATTAATGAATGTTGCATTTCGTGAGGTGTTGACCTTGCGGAGGAACTCCAAAGGCGTGATTGGATGTGTGGGCCTCCATTTCTGTGTCTCACAGACTCTCTTTCTTCGTGGTTCGAGGGACACGTGCCTCCCGTAGAAAGCCCCGTTCTTTCCGCGAATTTAATGGCGATTCGATTTTAATACACAGTACTTGGCCAAGCCAAGCGATTGAAGTGACCGGTCTCTCTCGACGCGGCGACACGGTGACTCTCCATCTACGGCCTCATGTGTCGGATTTGTTCAGTGCATTGTTTGCCTGGGAGACACGCCGTGGAGACGCCGGCGGACCTCTGCGCGACTCGTTGACCTTCGGGCACGCGCAAATCGCGTCGTGGAGGGGCGACGCCGGAGCTCGTTCGATCCGGTTCACCATTAGAGGGATGTCTCGCGATTAGCGGCGCGTCGTCGTTCATTTGCATCCGATTTTGGACACTGGGCGGCCACACGACCCGGTCGGGAGAAGATCTGTAAGATCGAGAAGATGATTTCGAATCCCCAATCTAATTTGGTCTTCGGGGGAAACACCGCCGGTCTAAGGGTCTTTGTAAAGGGCTTATGCCCTTTTGTGGCCAGTTTTTGTGTGGGATACAGCGTGATGGGACCGAACCGATCGTCGTAGACATCGATAATCCCCTTAAGCGCCGGAATAGTTTAGCTGTGTCGGGTCGGCGTGATGACTGACTGTCTCCAAGGACTCCAGATTCCAGGAATGGTTCTCACAGATCGTAAAGTGGCCCGTTTAATGTGTGAGCAAGAATTTCACACTCTCTCCGGGACATTGCGCGTAACTTTTGCGTGTTTATTGGACAAAGTTTTCTTTAAATGCCTTGCCTTGCCTCCGGATGGTGCAATCGTTCTGTGACTGAGTGTGTCGTGAGTTCACTTTTCATTTTCCACCGGCAAATTCCCTCCCCAGTCCGCATGTTTTCCGACGGCGCAACATAAGCGACATCCCGATAACAAGCATAAGGGTAACAGCAAACGGCAACTTGTTCTGCATATTATCATCGTCCCGGCCGGCCGGAAGTGTGGCGGTAAGGATCCCCGCGAATTCCAGCGCTCGCTTCAACCGAGACGGACGGACAGACGGCGTGTTGATAGTACGAGATGGGATGGGCGGCCGTGTCGTGTCACTTTTTGCTATCATCGCACCGTGTCACTCTCCGGCTTCCAGGGGTTTTGAAAGCCCCCTTCAACTCGGTCGCTGGCTCCGTTCATTTGGAAGAAGTATTTTTCATTTCAACGACCCAGGAGGAGGACCGGTACCTGGGGCGGGAGGGAACATCAATTCACATTACGCCTACGGCGACCCGGCCACGTGACAGCGCAGCGTGCGGTGCCCAACGAGTTGGCTAGGCGTGGATTATTTGTCCGTGGAACGTCATCGTCGTCGTCGTCGTCGGGAGGCGAAAGCAGCATGTTCTTCGTTCGCCCGAGAACGTCCGAGGCGCCGCCGCCCGGTCCGGTGGACCGGTCTTTTATGTTGTGAAGCTTCACAGCTTTCCCCCCGAGCCGGTCACAATCGGCCCCCGGTCTCGGTCCCGTGTGGGAAAGCGTTTCATAACACTGTCGCTTAATCCGCCGGGCGGCTTGGAACCTGGGCGAAGAGAAGGGTGTACATTCTTTGTGTTAAGTTACACAATTTCTAGAACCGAGAGGAATCTCTCCAATTTATTACGGCTTTTCCCTGGGGGGCGGGCTTCACTTGGGTGTCCGAAGACCCGAGACCCGACGCTTCTTGCATTGTTTTCGTGTGATCAACAGATTTATGGTAACTTTTCGGAAAGTGGGATTTGGACACAATTTGTGTCACCGCACCTCGTTCGGAGGGCTTCAAAAACTTCGCCCCGGGCCCTCTGCTTAAATGTGGCGAATAATTGTGTGCGGCAGATGAAGATGCTTCTTTGTCCGCAAACACACCATCACAACTGTGTGGCGTGTGTCCGGGATCCAGCTTCGTGTGTGACGCACATTCAGCCCCCAAAGTAGACGCGTGCCGGGCCGTCGGGATCGTTAGCTGCGGATGATCGTTAAATATGTTGGCCACCCCAAAACGCGCTCCGATTACAACACGCGGGAAAAAACCCTCAAATTGTCATTTTTATTTCCGCGGCCACTGATTGCGTCAACCCTGTCAGATGGGAGCAATAAAAATATATCGGAGGAGACCCACCCGGAGAGTTATGTTATCATTTGGTGGTGCACGATTCTCTGATCAAGTTTCAATTGGCCGTTTGGACACTCCGGGATCCCCAAAAAGTGGCGCACTCTGTCCTCCCCTCCCGAGTGGACCTGTTCGGTGGCTGTTGCATTTTTATGATTATTTATGGAGCCCACCGCCCGGGAGAGAATCCGAGGTCCCGAGGAGCAAGAAGGTTGGAATAATTAGCAATCCGCTGACCCCGTTTCCAGAGAGAGAGACGGGAGTCACCATTTCGCGTGGTGCACAATTCATATTCAAATGCGGCCACCGGGATTTGCATCATTTCGCGGTTGGGCCCCTTCCGGAATAGATCGGAGGACGTGTTTTCACGCCCGATTTCGGGGCGTAAAAAATCCGCTCGGACTAAAACGTGCTTTATCTCCGAGTAGCACCGAGGACCAGAGACTCTAAATGTAGGCGAGTCAACGATCGCTGAAGTGCAAGTTAGTCTACATTCTACCGGTAAGAGGGTGGCTCGACGCAGGATGACTTCAGGCGCGGCAAAACGGGCGGGTTCATTAGACTCTGCTCTGCTCCGAAGGTATTGTGTTGTTTGCTCGGAGAGGGAAAATAGTTCCATAGTTCTTATTTATGCGCACGCCTTGACAAGACACCGGGGGTGATGGTGCTGGGTGGTGCTGGGCAACCCGGACCCGGCATGTTTTACCTTACGCAGCAACAAAAGCCGGAACCCCCCAACGCTTAGGTGCTTCCGCCACACGGTGCGCTCCTGTTGAATGATGTCTCTTTCTCTCGCCTCGCCTCGGGGTCTATTCTTCGTTCCTCCCCAGCTCCTGGTCGGTGCTTGAGATGCATCTCTAGTGTCCCGGGATAAAAAACGGGGCCCCGGGAAACGAGCCTTTTGAAATCGGAGGGCTGCGCACGCTCTCGAGATGCAGAACGTGCCGGTGAAAGAGTGAGCTTTTGTAATTAATTTTTCCTAAAATATGTTCTTCCGCTTTCTGGAAAGAAAGGGAACAAACGGGCGGCAAAACCCTGGCCCGTGGAAGGTAGGGACCGTTGATAATCCTTCCTATGTTGACGACTAATTAAGAATTTCAGCAAACAGTCCCTTTTATTGAGTCCGTATTCTGGTTTCAACAGCAAACTGTCCACTGTTTCTTGCGTGGATCGAAAGAGACAATAGCCGTCTCCTCCGAGAGTGGTCCTTCCCGGAGCCAGGCTTCCGAAAGGTTACTCCATTTACATTTTCGGTACGCGCGCATAATTAGTGTTGGAAATGGTAACCAAATGGTGCCTCTTAACCCGGGCCCTTGTTTATTTAAATGAGTCACACGCCGACCGGCAGATGACGTTCCCCAGGGTTTGATAAGCCCTCTCTCGGGCTGGGGCGAAGTGAGAACAACATTTCGCGAGCAGCGAGTCCTCACTCCTCAACAGAGTGGCCGTGGGAAGCGCTGGCCGCGACAACCGCGCAATGTGGATTACATTAATGGCCTCTCTGTGCGCCGGGGGTCGATCCGTTTGTGCGCTTCTTTCTCATCAAAATAACGAGTAACGTATGCTAATGCTCCGCTTAATCTATGTAACATATGCGTCACGCGCGAATAAAGGCTAGCTCTTCTGTTGTGGAACTCGAGATTCAGCACACTCGGGAGGACACCTGCCGCAAAAGCTGCTCAAGCTGCGCGAGTTCCGGAAGGGAATCAGAAAATGATCGATTATTCCGCATCCCTTTGCACTTCTTCCGCACTAAAAGACATCTCCCGACAACGGATGATGAGCTTTCATATGCAGCTTGATCGTGCATCGCGCCTGGCAAGACATCAAATTAACTTTCTCGCAGCAGTGCGCGAAACCTGTTTGACCGATGGTCGTGGGCACCTGCCTGATGTGGCACTATCATCAAAACATCCCCAGAAGCAGCTGCTGCCAGTCCACCAGGCAGGTTGTCAGCACCGCCACGAGGGAATTAGGGAACTTTTTGCATCAAGTTTTTGAAAAAATTGCCACTTTGCTGGTATGTGATTAATGGACGACGAGCGAGAGAGTTGTCCCCAGGAGAACCTGTTCCGTTGTCCGGCTTCCCAAAACCGACGATGGGCGAGTAGGTGGCTAAATTCGATCTTTTTAAATGCACCGTTTTACGGCTCTATCGGCGCGGACTTCCGTCTGGCGCGTGGGCCCCGATGGCGTCACACGAGGGCCCCTTCTCGCTATATCGCTGTCGGGTGGCACTTGTCCTTCGGCTCGGCTCGAAAAATGGCTGCTGGTTCCGTGGTTTATCACCCGAGCGAAAGACGACACTTTATGACAAAATCGAACCCCGAGTGGGTCGGCTTCGGAGTGGTGTGTATCAAGTTCTCCTCGCCCAGTACTCCTCTTGACCTTGGCCGCGCGCGACAGTCCACTCGTTGGTTGTCCTTCGGAGAGAGAATGCTTCTCCTTTTTTTTCGGGTTGTTTGGTCAACATCCTTCCAGCGGAGCGTGTGGGAGCGCCTCCTTGCGATGCAGGTCACGGTCGACCTTGGGTGGGCGTCTAGAGAGTGCGTGGTCTCTTTCGCTGTGCTGTCCTTTCCAAAAGGACGGGGGCCGTTTACGTGTCCCAATAAAAAAAAAGCGCCGGTGATCGCTTGGATTGGATGATGATGATGAGGAGGCTGCTGTTAATGATGCTGCTCGTTGGGCGAGTGCGCCAACGATCGTCGTGTCGAACCATAATTTAATAAATTAACCATAGACAACCTCCTTCTTTCTCTGTCTCTCTCGCTGGTGCTGTCAGGCGATGGTCATTTCGGGGCCCTGCGAGTTCATTACGCGCGTTGCGTGAAAGACACAAATTAAATAAAATGGACATTTTTCCTGCTCCCCGGCCGCGCGGTTCGGTTCGCGTTTGGTCCGCCCTCCGGCTTGAGAGCAAATAAATTAGTGATTTGATGACGCGTATTTTGCGTAAGCTGTGTTGGGTTTCGTTTTAATCTGCATCCTTCTTATTCGCCGCGTTTCGACTGGGAATCCGCTCGGGGTGCGAAGAAATGGAAAGCCAAGCTGCAAGAATTCCATCCCCAGAATTACTGTCCGCCAGCCAGTTGTTCGTGGCGGCGGCATCCTGTGATGGGGCGTGCAAATATTTATTTTCCAATCGCGCGGCGGACCGTGAAATTTGGTGCACGCAACCCGGGGGGTTAGTTTTTGCACGTCGTCGTGACGCACAAAAAAATCCGCGCCATAATTAGTGAGAGTCCGGCTGCGCGGGATCCGGTAATGAACGCCATCTGGTGGCTGACTTGGTTAGAAACCGCGGCAGTTACGCAAAGAGCACGCTTCTAAGCCGGGCCTCGTAATGGCCGCACGATTAATTGTTTTGCTGCTTGGTGCTTGGGGCTTATGAGATCATTCCGCCAGGAGTTGGTGGCGAGTTGGTGGTCCTTCTAAAAACCACTTCATCTTTGCTCTCTGTGCCGTGTTTGGTCAGTTTTAAGCGAAAGAAATCGTTGATGGCGCAACGTAAACACTCGCAGCCCTCGGCCCTGTGCTGCTGCTTCGGTCTATCGGTTTGCTACGTGGTCGATGTATGCAAAATAAATAAATCCCCAGGTGGCTTGCGAAAACTGTGTGGTCCTCGGTTACCAATTCACACGGCACGGCTTCGGCTGTTGATGACAAAGCTAATAAAAGTCGGCGAAAATTGAGCTGTCACACCCGAGACCCCGGAAGATGACGGAAGTGTCTCTGTCACCCGACTGGCCTCTGTTTGCCCAGAAGTCGGTGCTTTTTGGCAAAACATAAATCACACGCGATGGGTGTCTATTTATATGTTCCAACATCACCTTTGCCCCTCTCGGCGCGGGTCTTTCTGGCGGGGGCCAATCGGGAAGCCATTGGGGACAATTGTTTGAGACATCCGAGGACCGGAAACCGCGAGGTAATTTTGAAGGAACAGATGAACAGTTCTAGTTGTCCTTCGAGGCGGCGGCACCCTTTGAGGTTGCTTTCCGTCGTGGCCAATTTTCAATTTGGTGTGCCCCTGATTGAATGAAGGTTGGGACTTTTGGGAGTGTCTCTTCCGTCGCGGCCTTTATTGGGGCCTCTAGGGCTTACACCCGGCGGCCCCCGAGGATTGGCTGAAGAAAAGTTTGATCTTTCTCTGCCGATCGGTCGGAGTAGTGTTTCCACTACATAAAGCAATTAAAATTAATTGAAAACTCCAATTTGTGCACGGCGGCACGTGAGCGGCCGGTTGCGACAGGGCCGCCATCGTTGCCGCCAAACATGGCGCATCATTAGTAAAGAGTGCGACGACGACGATCATGATGGTGATGATGGTGATGAGATGTGCGGCTTTTCACAGTGAAACGTGAAACGAACGCCGGCCAAACCGGGCCACCAGAGAGACTCGGCTTAGCGTACACACGTGTGTAACATGGCCACCAGTGTTTAGTTTTTGTGTAAGTGTCCTCCAGGAATGTTGTAACAAGCCCGGCGACCCGAGCTCTTGTTTTTAGCGCCCATCGGTGGGCTCCTCGTTAGTCGGCCGGGCCACTATCCACTACTTGTTACGAGACTCTCCGTAGGCCCTTTCGAGGAACAGCTGCGCAAATGCTCCGGTGGCGGTGGCGGCGGCAACTTTCGCACCGAAAAGGGCGGCGTGACTCTTTCTCTATCTGGCGCGCTAATCGTCATCCCCCGTGGTACACATCTTGGCTACTGTCTGCGGTGGCAATTTGGGGCCGTAAAAGGAGGTTTCGCAAGACGCACACGGACTACCAAAAATGGGAGTTGCAAACGCAGCAAAGAATCGCCAGAAAAACAGGGAACTCGGGTGCCGTAAAAAAGCCTTCATTACGAGAAGGCGTTGCGATGCAACTGCACACGGCACGGGCAGCATCGGTTGCCGGAGCATAATTTACGTACTTTTTGCGCCACCAGCTGTTGAAAGGCTGCGGTGCGGTGCGCGGTTCGTCGTCGTTCCATTTCTGCAGCTGGCAGACCGCAGACCGTTCGATCAATCTTTGGAGGACGGTCCCTGGATATGGTGTAACCTCAAGTACCGGAGAGAGTGCGGCGCGAAGTGACCGAAAAAGACAGCTGCGTGCGAAATGCAGCTTTGTGCTGCGGGCAGGTGGCGTGTTGTGGGTCTTATTCTCAATTGAAACCCATCACGAGGAAGGTTTTGAAAGGGCCAGAATCTCTACTTTATCGCTTCACTTAAATATTATCATTAAATGTTTCCACTTTGTTCTTCTTCGGCTTCGATGGCTTCGAATGGCTCCAAAATGACGCTCAGATGGCGCATGATTGCACAATCCTTATTCCCTGTTTGGGGTCAAATTGATAGACCAAACATTGTGAACCTCTGTCCCTTTTCAGTTACATCGTATCAGTCTCTTTGTGGCTTCGCTCCAGATGATCGATTTGTCATCAGTTATCTAACCGCCTTGGCCACTTCTTTCCACCATTTTTTTGCGGCATCAAGTGGCCGCTCATAATTTCCAATAAATTTCATTCAAATTATCTACAAATTGCCGGCGACTCATGATTGAGGCCCATAAATTTCACTCAATCCGCGTTGAGCGTTGAGAGAGGGCTGGGAGTCGTTGGGAAACAGGGACCGCATTTTCACGCCTTTCAGCCCTATTATGGTTCTCGATTCGAGTCGTCGAACGGTCATCTG
>NW_026454045.1:0-15270 GCF_943734635.1 Anopheles cruzii
GGGGGGCGGGCGAGAAGGGAGGGACGGGGGTGCTGCTGCATATCATCACGGCGCGGCAAGTTCAAGGTTGGTGTTTCGTTGGCGGGAAGGGTGGGGAGGGAGATCACCCCCTCGACAGCGAGTTCAATGACCCGAGCGAGCGTCGTCGTCGTCGCCAACTGCCAACTGCTGTTGCGTGTGCTGTGTACGACGCCCGTCGCCGCCAACGCAGCGCTACGCAGCGCTTACGCCGAATTTCGAGGCAAGAGTAGGAGGGTGGGTGGATGGGCTGGGTGGCGGCGAGGTGGAATGGTGATCTTGAAATGAATAGAGAGGAACAACAACGCAGCGCAGCTAGAACCGACGAAGAGGGCGAGAAAACGGGTGGTGAAACGAACACACCTACCGGCCGGCCGACCTGCCTGTGAGCACCTCTCGTCCAACCACCCTCCCTCGCCAACCAAGTGTGGGGTTAGACGGAATGGTGGGGGGGGGGGGGGGAAAGAACACTGGACAAGGCTACGAAATGGGGCACAAGGAGGCTCTATTTTTGGCACAGAACGGCGAGAACCCAACAACACTGGGCACACACAGACAGATGAAGAGAACGCAACGCAAATTTGGGCCACCCCACCACACCCTACCTCATGGTACCTCTGGTACTGACTCTCCACTAAGGGAAGCTTCATCTTTTGCTTGCTCCTTTTTTCTCTCTCTCGCGCCGTTAGAGAATGAAAGCGAGAGAATGGGAGAGAGAGAGAGAGAGAGAGAGAGAGGGGGGGGGGGGGGGGGTGATTCGCTCCCCAACTTTCGTGTGTACGCATTTTTTATTTGATCGCGCGTCCGTTGAGACGGCACAGAAGATTCTCGTGGGCCGGGCGACGGAGGAAACTGGAGCGGGGGAACCCCAAGCACACCCCAAAACACACGCACCTCAGACGCTAAGAGGCACGATCGGTAGAGGGGTGGGGGAGGGAGGGGACTGAGAAGGGTGGTCGCATATAAATTGCATGTGCGCCGTCGTCGTCGCCGCCGCCGGCGGTGACCAAACAAATTTCCGTTGCAAATTTGTCTCACTTTGGCTTTGGCTGTACCTTCCACCCCACCACCACCACCTGCCTAAAACGCGCGCGCGCTTCAAACCTCCATCCTTGCTGCTGCTGCTCTGTTCGTCTGTGTGTGTCGGTGACGGACGAACAGTCGGTCGGTTGGTCGGTCGGTCAGTCGGAACCCTTTATTGCGCGCCTCGAACGCCATTTGCGATACAAATGCGCGACACCGCCGTGGCACGCCAAACACTCGCTCTCTCTTTCTCTCTCTCCGTCTCTGTCTCTTTCTCACACGCACACGCACCGCCGGCCTCTAAGCGGCATCGCGGCGCAGCTCAGCTTAGCAACAGCCTCGCGTTCTGTTGGCCACGCGGCACGTTTGGCGCTCTTTTCTGTCTGTTTTCGGGGGGGTGGTGGGTGAGAGGGGGGGGGGGGGGGTAGAAGGTGGTGGACGGAAGCTTCACACAGAGAGCACACCATCGTCGTGTTGTTTCGTTGCCACGTGCCTTTGCGCACCAGCCACCCCGATGGGTTGCGCAACGCACGTGGCCAGGATTCAAAATTCGGGGATTGGAGGACCCGCATCCTGAATCCCAGAGACAACTCTGCGATGCTGCGAACCGAAGGCTGCGCTCAGACACAAAAAAAACCCACAGAACACATCGTTACAGAAAGCAACAGTGATCTCAACATTGCTTCTCTCTCTCGCCCGGCTACCGGCCGCAAAAGCACGGCGGTCCCGGAATACAGAAGCCCCAAGGAACAATCGAACAAAAGAGCCGAGCGGGGTGGGAGCCGCCGAGAGAATGGCAAACAAACACATAAACCCACCGAAAAAAAAAAAGGAAACCAAAAAGCCACAAAAACGGCGCGCGCTGATTGAATCGATAGACACACACGCGCGAGAGCGTGCGCGAGCGAGCGAGATAACGGCGAGGGGGGAGGGGGGGGGAGGGGATGCCGCCGCCGTCGGGGGGTCTCTATCATCGTTCGAAGGTCAGGCTGCCAAACGCAACCCCTCCTCGCACCCCACTCCCCCCTCCTATGCTGCTATCAACAAAAAAGAAAAAAGGAAAAAGAGAAGCTCGATGGAATACTAAAACGGAGCGCGCCTGAGCCGTCGCCGCCGCAGCAGCAGCACGCAACACACGCACGACCTGCCACACACACACACACGGTGCGCGGCCGTTCTTCGCTTTTTCGGCAGTCCGGCCCCCCGCTCTCGCGTTGTCTCCCTCTCCCTCTTCTCTGTCTGATGTGCGCGGCGATGGTCAGAGATTCGCACAATCTCTAGTGTGTGCGCGGCGCGGCATAATCATCATGCGCGCGGCCCGTGGGGTGACCGGGATGGTGGTGGGGGTAGGGGTAGGTCCCTCTTCTCCCACCCATCCCCACCTAACTTACGCTCCCGCTGGTCGAATAAGTGCGTTCTCTCGCATCGAGAGGCTCCCTATCTCCACGCGTATCGGTGTGTGCGGCGACGTCACACACGTCTCCCACCACCCTCCTGGGAGGCTCCTCCTGGCCGAGGATCCGCGGACCGCCGTGGGCCGTGTTATCTATTTCGCGCCGCGCCGCGCGTTTTTGGTGGGGTTCTTTCTTGCGTTTGCCATTTTTCGCCGCCGGCCAATGGTTGGTTTTCCGGGTTCGCTTCTTCGGTCTTCGTCCCTGCCAGTGTTCTTCTTCTTCTTCTTTGATTCGCTTTGTGCGTGTGTGCGGTTTAGACTAAACATTTTGCGAACCAGCACATGGTCGGCATCGGCAGCGGAGCGGACGCAATTTTAGGGCTACGAAATCATCCGGTGCCGGTAGACACGACTGGGAGGGTTAATGTCAAAAAACCAGTAACTCCAAGTGCGGTGTCGTGTGGCAGGTGAATGTTACTGAGAGTAAGTTCCGGACCGGACTTCCGTAATGTTTCACGTCTACGAGGGTTGTTCCAGAAAAGTATCGGTAATTTTTCCATTTTTCGTCAATAAGTCAATTTTTGACAATTTTGGCAATTGTCAATAATTGACAGCAACGTAAGTCAATTTTTGACAGCTCTGCTTTTGCTTGGACGTGCTGTGGCTCATCTGCGATTTTTGTCTACTCCAAAAAATGGACGACAAAAATCGGTATAAAAAATTTGGTGTGAAACTTGGTGCGTGGCCGCATTCCGGGTGGTGGACTTTGGGACTTATGGAGAAGCTCTTTTGGCCCAAAGCAGCGCGTTTATCGGAGGTGTTCAAAATGTTCTCAGCGGACCAGATTTGTGGGGAAAAAAAATCTTGTTTCTACGTGAATATTTGATCGAAAAACTACACACTAATGATGGGCACCGCCACCGTATCAACCAGATCTGGACCCCTGTGAAATTTTCTTGTTCCACTGAAACTGAACTGAAACTAAATGGGTTCCTCCCATGAAAGGACGACGCTATGCTACGATTAAGCAGATACCGTAGATTACGGGTATTAACACCCTACATCTATTAAGACCCCCCCTCATTTTTAGATCAAAAATTTAAGAAAAACCTAAATTAGTTTATTTTTATTTTTTAACGACTTTATTTGTAACTCATTCGTCATAGAAGTTATGAAACTCTTCAGTCTCAAACATATCTTCTGTTTCCAAACACTGATTAACCAGTTTTCTAGCTAACTCTTCCATGTCATCATTGCGTCTGAGGAATCACATTGGGCAAAAATAGCATCATCCTCAGAGCCATCTATTCCATTACTAATACATGATTTTTTAAATGTTGAAAGTGAGACTTGTGAGATTGTTGGCCTCTTCAACAGGCCTGATGGAGTTAAGTTTGTGTCAGATTCACTCATCCATTTGGTCCACTCCTCCTTCATATTTGCCTTAAAAGGTTTATTGATACTGATATCAAGAGGTTGCAATTGACTTGTGAGACCACCTGGAATGACTGCTAACTGGGTTCTCAGTTCTTTAGCCTTTGGCTTTACTTTTTCCGTCAAATGCCCTCTAAACTGATCCAAAAACCAAATAAGAATTCTTCTTCAACAGGACGCCAGGTCGCCTAGACCATTGCCTATCTGTGACAATTCAAAGCTAAACTGTTGCCGAGTATTAATGACAAATTTGTGGAAAGATAACACTTTTCTTCGTAGAATTCAGATCGAGTGCTTGTGTCAGGTTGCTCATGATGCCGCTACATGCATTAACCGGTTAATCCAGCAAGCCGAATCGCTGACTACACCTATTAAGACCCCCCTGGATTTTAGACTAAATTTTTTTGCAAAAAAGGTGGGTCTTAATACCCGTAATCTACGGTAATAAAGACGGCATCGTAGAAGAAACTGAACATAAAATTATGTTTTGAAGTGCTTCAAGAATTGGAAAAGAAAACGCTGGCACAAGTGTATAATATCTGATGGGGATTACTTTAAGTGCGACAAAATAACTATTCATGAATGAACCAATATTTTGTTGAAAAAAAAAGCACAAAAGTCCCATCACTTTTTTAAAAAAGCCCTGGATTCATGCGTGTGTCTTGGACTTCCGGTATGCCGATAGTTGCCATCGTGTGCGACTGCATCTTCGTGTAGGTGATGGAAGTCCTTCGTCGGCTCTTTCTTTTGGGTCGGTAGCGAGAAAAGAGTAATCGTTCACTTTCGATGTTAGCATAGCATATCCATAGCATAGCTGGAAAAACTGACGCCACTTCAAGATGCGGATGCGATTTGGTTCCGACTCGATGTTTTTAGTTCCCCGATCATCAGTTCTATAAATTGTATCGGTCATTTTCATGATTTTTTCGCTGCGAACCGCTGCCTGAATGACAGCTGTCAAAATGAACAAGCATCGTAAACATGAAGATGTTTATCGGCGTATGAAGGTTTATTTAATTCGGTAAAGTTTAGTTTGAGCGCCTATAGTGCCAAACAGACAAACAACTTTTCACTTGCATATTTATGTACAAAATTTAGAAGCTAATGTCATCCGGTGGTCCGGCGCTTCGGCTAGTGTTGGTGCACTTGGTGTAGAGTGTCTCTACAGGCTTCTTCTTCCTTCCCAGTGACAAACCGCCCGTGCCCGTCAGGGCTTTCTTTGTCTTTTCGTTGACGTGTGTCTCTTATTTTCGGCCGATCAGCCGCCTAGAGTCGCGCGCGCGCGATCGAGAGAGTTCGGCCGCCAGGGGTTCAATGGCCGCCCGGAAGGACGGACCTATTGTGGGTTGATAAGGGGTGATGGCTTCTTATACGGCGGCACGGGATAGGATAGGACCGAAAAACTTCCACCACCAGAGAGCAAACTTGTTTCGATCATTTTTTTTTGTTGCTTGCTGTGGCTCTGTTTTGTTTTTTGGAGCTGCGGCTGCGCTGAATGATAAATTGTTTATGCAAATTTGGGCCACCAAAAAACCGTCCGTCGTCCTTTGCCTGACCAACGGTCCTTTTGCCGGCGCGGCCTGCCTCTGGTCAGACGGGTGGTCAATTTCGGGACCCTAGAAATACTCCCGCACGCCAGTTGTTGAGAGGAGGTGGGCAATTTTTTATTAGATAATAAAACTAAACGATCAAAAGCGACGTGAGATCGAGAGCGGGGCGATCGAAATCGCACACGACCACACGCACACATTTCGCACATTTTGTGTGTGTTTTTTTTCTTTTCCACTGTTTTGGGTATGCGAATTTCCTTCTCTTCTCTGCTCCGTTCTTTTTGGTGCGTTAGTTTTTTTTATTACCTTTCTGCTGCGCCGCGATCCTAATGTTTCTTCTTCTTCGTCGCGTTCCTTCTCTTTTTCTTTTCATTTTTTCTTCTTCGTCCGGGCTGTTAGCGTTACACCACCCCATTATACCTAGAGAGTTGGTGGTGTTGTGTATAGTTTCTAAGCTCCATCTGTTCCTTTTGCAATTTTTTTTCCTTCTCCTTTTTTTCTTCCTGCAACCTCTCTTTCTAACGCGCGCGCGCGCCCTCTCCTTCCGCTGCTGCTGTCACACTTTGCCGTAGATAAGATGCCCTTGCGGTACAGGAGAGCCGGGGACCCTCTTCCCAATCGGCCAGCTAGAGCGACGCAGCAGCAGCAGCAGCATGTGCGTGCGTACACGCCGCGCCGGGGTTGTTAGTTCCAAAAATTCAAGACCCCCCCTTCCCTCCACCAACGACTCCTTCCCCCCCCACCGTGCCATCACGATTAGCAGGTGAGAGAGCGAGAGAGAGAGAGCGCGAGTTGAAAGGGAATTTTTGGCAAACGTTTGCGGATAGCGGAGCCTTCTCCTCGTCGGAGGCGCTCTTCTAATTGAAACCCTTTCCGCAGACACCCCTTCCCCCCCCCCCCATTCATCGGACTGTGCGTGTGTTGGTGTGTGTGCGTGCGGTCTCTCTCCCTTTCCGTTCCGTTCCGCTTCGCCGGGCGAGACAGGCCGCCGTCACCGTGCGAACGTGCGTAAGCCGCAATGTGCGCGTAGCACTCGGCCTGGAGTGTGCGCGCCTGTGTGTGTGTGTGTGTGTGTGGTTGCGGCATATAATAGGCCATTCGTTAGATCGTTCACGCACACGCCCCGCTGCCGCCGGTTTCGGTTGCTTCTTCCGTCGCCGAGCACGCCATTGTTGCTTCCTCTTTTCGGTCGGCGCGTCGGTTTCGCGGTGTGAGTTCCGCGTTTCGTTGCGTGGCTTGGCTTGGAGTGGCGTGGTACGTAGAGCTACGCGCGCCTAATGCTAGAGAGTTCTGCTCGCCGTCGCGCTGACCGAATATTTATAACCTCACCGGCTTCTTTTTTTTCTTCTTTTAATTGCTAATTGGTTATAGCCTTCATCAAACTCTGGCTGGGGCGGGACGTGGACTGGCGAGGGAGCCCACAGATCGTAAACCCGGCGACCGGGGACCCGGAGACACTATCGGGCCGAGGTCCAAGTCGCGGGCCATAAACCGACCCACACACACACACACTGGGCGAACGACAATGGTCGCGGGAGATATAATTGAAAAGAAATAAAACCCGACTCCCCGGGACGGAGAGCGGACATAAATCTTGGGCTTGTTAGGCTCCCAGGTCTGGCTGGGGGGGGCCAGGTCGGCGAAAGACGGTGGCATTCTTCGTTGAGACAGCCTGAAGCTGGGCCTGGGCTAATAAAAATCGTGATGGGTATTGGAAACAACAAAGAGGCCTTCTTCGCAGCCAGTAGCATAATATCGGCTTTGAAACTACTCATAGCGAGGGGGGGGGGGCTCCTATCCTACGATATCTGGAGGATCACCTGTGTGAAAGACGTCGTTGCTCGGTGACATCGGTAAAGGATCGGTAGTAGCCGCGCAGTGCAAAATGTTCTTTCGTTTGGACCCATGTCGGGAATTGGACCTCTCAGATCTAGACCAGAGTCGGAGTAGGTCCAACCAGGAGGAACACACTCAGAATAATCACAGGCTCGAGTTTGTCGTACGTACGTTTTTGGGAGACACCGATGAGTGGGGTTTGTTGTTGAAGGCCGAACAGATGCCTTACAGGTTGCGCGAAACGGCGGCAGTCATGCGTTCATCAGTTGGATACGACGCAAACAATTCGACTTTCGGGTTGTTTGTCGAGAGACAGAGAGAGAGAGAGAGAATGAGAGGGAGCGAAAGTGCGATCCCGATCAAATGGAGCTTCTTGGGACCGGCGGCTAGAACCCACCGGCCCAGGGTGGCGCCCAGAAACGCTACCACAGTCTGGCGGTCTGGCGATCTCCCACATTGGTGGTTGTCCCAGACTAACGCTGTTCGAGAGAGAAAAGAGTTCAAATCTTGATCGCGCCCGGGAATACTAGAAGAATCCTAATCCAAACCCAGGTGCCTATTCCCGACGCGGCAAGCTGACGACAAAACCCACTCGCTAGCCAGCTTGTCCTTGATGTCCGAGAGTAAGGATCTGTACATTTCTGACCACTTCTGGCCGGGGAGACCAGGAGTTTCGGGTGCCGAGTATCATCATCAACACCAGACATATCTCGCACCGAGCGATAGCGCGCGGTGTCGCGGTCATGTTAGGTACAGCACCAGGCAGAGCACACTGCGCCGGAAGCGCGGCGCACCCGGAGCCGACTGTGTGCGCTAATTAAATGAACACAGTGCCACCCCCGAGGCGGCGAGAGGTTACGAATTGTTCGAATCTCAAAGTCCAATATTGCCGCGACACGATCTGCGCTCGCTGCTGCTGCTGCTCCAAAACTGGACACTCTCCTCCGCTCGCATACATCAGCGCCGCAGTGGAGAGCTAATTGCACTGTCCGCGTGTCGTGTGTCGTCGTCGTCGGCCGCCGTCAGGTAGATGCTACTGTGGTTCAAAAAGCACGGGGCATTCGCGGTTTATATTGGCGTCGGGGTCCATCAAGTTTACGGATTTTAAACTATCGATTGCATGTCTTTTGATAGGTCGGACTTTATCGCGGAAATTGTTAACATTTGGTAAACATTTTGGACGCTCTTCGCTTGCAGAAAGTTTTGAAGTATTAGAAATTATTTCCAAAGTGAGCCAATGCAACTTGAACATGAAAACTTGACAACAAGACGACGCTATGTCTACATTTGTTCCGATTTTGGAAACGGTCCCAACAGTTTTGTTTTCCCGAGCAGCCCACTTCAAGACATCGGCTTCGTTTCGGTCCTGACTATCAGACCTGTTACGGATCATCCAAAAAAGTTAACGGCAAAACTTTCCTCCTGATCCCTCGCGCGAAATCCAAGAATTGGATCTCTCCAACACGGCATCACCCAGAGACCACGCAGTCAAAGAGCATTCTTTGTTTGACAGTTGGGAAGGGGATTCATAGCGACTCCAGTCCGCGAAGACCGCACTGTTTCTCGGTTTGTTTGGCCCACTGTAGTACTTCGTCCGGTGACGTGCGCGCTCGTATCCAAGAGCGGACGTGCCGCGCGCGCCAGAGAGAGTAAGCGCGTGCGTGTCAGGGCGTTGATTGGCATCGAGCAGAAGAGCGAAAGAGAGAGAGAGAGAGAGAGTATGTTGTTGTTGTTAGTACCATCACCTCGGCTCGGCTCGGCCCCTGTTCGGCTCGGTTTGGTTTGCGTTGCGTTGTAATGGGCTTTTTAATGTGATTTGGGCTTCGTTGTACCACCGAAGGCGATACGTCAGCTGCGCGCGCGCGCGCGCACCCTGGCGGCTTTCTGGCGCGGCCCTTCACCAAAAAGCTCTGCCATCTCTGGCTGCGCTGATTGCCGACTAATCAGCAGCGTGTGGACACAACACGTCCGTCCCGGTCCAGGTCCAGTCCCGTCCAGAGTGGACTGGACGGCTGATCTACCCCAGTAGAGCCTCCTGTGATCTACAGGAGAGAGGAGAGCTATGGGGCCATGTTGCTTAATGAAGTCCAGGCGAGCGATGTTTTGCCTCCGGAAGCGAGTCGTGGAGCAACGGCCACAATTTCTGGTTCTGGCGGTGGTGGCGTCGGCGGCGGCGGCGGCATGTTGTTCGCTGTATGTTTTTGCATGTTACTCCATTTTATCATATACCACACACAGACGGAACAACAGGACACAGCCCGCCTGAGGTGCCCGCCCGCCAGGATCTAGAACGTAGTTGTTGGTGCGCCAGAGTTCGTCAGATCATTAAGACCGGGTGGGTAGGTAGATGTAGTGGATGGTTTGTGGGGGTACAATCCCTCAAGTCCCTGCCTCTTGGAGTCGTGTGGACCCCGCCCGGACATGCGGACATGCGGGGGACGCGGACCAAGGAGAATTCGGTCGCCGGGGGCGACACTGGGCCAGTGTGGAGAAGTCCATCAATTAACCTTTGGCGTGCGCGTGGCCACCGTCACCGTCGCCGCCGTCGCCGCCACCGCCATGTGACTATAATTTCCGACGCGACGCCCGAGGACGACACACCTTGGGAACGCCACAAACTCGGGGAGTTAGAGCTGCGCCCCAACCAGGCGCAGGCATAAATCATTCCCAGAGAGCCAGCCAGAGAGAGAGCATAGAAACTAGGGATTGGTTTCTAAGCTACAACTTCCGACGACGGCCAACAAATGCGTGTTGCTCTCTTTCGCCCGGTCGTCCAAAAGACTCCAAACAGCACACGCTTTCTCTCTCGCTCCTTCTCTCCGAATGCGGCTGGCTGCGGGACCGGCGCTAGGTGGCTGGATGCGCTGGGCTGGGGGCGCAATCATAGTCCACGACGTCGGCGTCCGA
Source organism: Anopheles cruzii (assembly GCF_943734635.1). Taxonomy (NCBI): domain Eukaryota; kingdom Metazoa; phylum Arthropoda; class Insecta; order Diptera; family Culicidae; genus Anopheles; species Anopheles cruzii. The sequence continues at coordinate 10,162 of NW_026454045.1, forward strand.
GAAGTCGGGGAGGCCCCCGTGGTGGTGTGTTCGAGAGATCGGGGCGCCCCGATAACCTGGAAGAACCGGAGCAAACAATCTCTCGTGGGGGCGCGGCGCGCCTCAAGGTGTACTCAAGAGAAGTTGTAGCACACGTCCGGAGGGTGTGCGCGCGCGCGCGTGGGACGACGACTCTACAATGGACGCGGCGGCGCGCAGGATAATCATCATCATCATCATCATCATCTCCGGTACGAACGGATCTGTAGTGGTCCACCCAGCCAGCCAGCCAGTCCGCTACGCGTTGGGGTTTGGTGGTGGCTCTAGATCTGAGGGCGGGCTGAGAGGAGACGCATTTAACGCATCCCGCGCCTCCGCCTGTACTCCACTCGCACGCTCGCTCGCTCTCTTCACGCACAGATTATCACGCGGAAACGCGGTGTTTGTTGGAGTACCGCGGAGAAGTACGGCGAAATTTCCGACGGACCCAACAACTGTTGTTGGTGGTGTCCCACGCAGGTCCTAGACTCTCTCCCTCTAGGGATCTTCGTCGTGGGGACGGAGCATCGTAGACGTGATCGACCGGGCCCTTCTTCTCTCTGTCTCTCTCACAGAAACAGACTCAACTCTTGGAGGTATTCTTGGATCGTGAAACCGGACATCTCTTCCGGGCGTTGATTATGCGTAGAGAGATCATTATGTTTCCCTCCGTGGTTCCGGGGGTGTTGTGTCCGAGGGGAGCAGGGAGTTGGGACCGTTGGGGGGAGATGATGGTGGCGGCAGGTCGATTATCTGGACGTGCGCGAACGCGAAACGCGTAATCCTCGCGTAGACCAGAGCCTCGCACAACCTTCTTTATCGGGGAGTTCGCCTACCACGGGTGCCCCAAGTACCCAACCCATCTCGCCCTCTCTCTCTCTCCCTCTCTAGGTTTCAGAAACTCGAGCAGCAGCAGCCACAGCAGCGACAGTCCTCCTACGCACGCCACCTATCGGCCAGAGTCTCAGTCTCAGTCCGCAGCAGTCGCAACGGTCCCCGCCATGCTCGGGCCGGCCTTTGTGCCTATGCAGGAGGGTGGTAGCGGTGGGGTAGCAGCCGTGGGGCTTGGGTTAGCTCACGACACTCAACCCACCACCCACCCACCGACTTAGTAGGAGGGGGAGAGTTCAAGTGAGCATAGATTTCGGCCGCGAGCAGATTGCTTTCCCAGGCCGCCGCGGTTTGTTGGCGGATTTAAAGGGACGCGGTTTAAAGGGACGAGGGTCTCGGGTACACTATGGATGATGCGCGGTCCGCGTACCTGTGTGTTGCGCGGTTGTTGTGGGGGCGACGGCATCGGTGGCGACGTTCGCGCGGTGCCGGGACTCTACGCGACTCTCTCGCTGTTTTCCATTTTTACGACTCTTTTCCCGTGTTTTCCGCGCTACCCCACACCAGCACTCTGGTCACACCCTCGTTTTCCTATTGCCTCCCCTCCCCGACCCCCACCCAACTCCTGCCTGTGACGCGGTGGTGTGAGGTGTCAGCGTCAGCGAAGGGTAAGGTCTTCGACACGAACATTTTGCGGACTCGGCCGTCTCGGATCCACAGAGGGCGCTGCAGGCAGCGCAGAGAGAGCACGGGACGGGGCACGGGACGGGTGTGGGCGTCAGGCACGGGACGGTGGCCACGGTCCGGGGCCGCGCCGTAGGTCGCCGGAGGGCACCAGGCAACAAAACAAGACCATCGTCGTGATCGACGGGTCGTCGCCCTTTCGCAAACGGACGCATCATCTCCACCATCTTGGAAAAGTTTACTCCACCGCCACGCGCAACCTAGAGCATGGGGTGGGGTAGGTTCCGGGAAAAGTTTCCCGGTTCCCGGTCGAGTTCCCAGAAATAATTGGAGAAATGTAAAATTTGAGTGCGTGTAGCTCGATTCTCGACCATTTTGGTCGACCAAATCGTGGAGCATGCGCTACCCGAACCCCCACACACCGCCTCCCCCTAATAGGGTCCTGGACCCTGACTCTGGTAGATTGGGGGGCAACTGGAACATCGCATTAACGTTGGTTCAGACTTGACTGTTAGGTCCCCAAATAAAAGGTCTTGGACCTGGACCTTGGACCTGGAAAAAAGTCTTGGACTTGATTGGTAACAGTGTCACAGAAAGCCTACTTCAGCTTCTGGGGGACCCGACCCGACTATGTCTTACTTGGCGGAAGATATGGCGAAGGACCCAACTGTTGAGGAACTGTTGGAGATGGGGACACACGCTCACAAAAACATACACTTACCTTGTGGGCTCGGATGGTGGCACCGTCGGAGCACGCGAGCGTCACGTCCACCAGACTCTCGTCCTGCAGCAATTGGGCAAACACCCCGAGAAGGTTGGATTGATGATTGTTCCACCTCAAGCAGTAATGATCACTGCCCATGTCGGTGACAGCTTACGCTGCTGAAGTAGCGCACGCGTGCCGTGCGCAGAGAGAGAAACCGAGAGAAACGAGAAGAAGAAACAGAAAATAACAAAAATTATTGTTGGATTGAGCCGTTGTGCCAAGGACGATCGTGGATATGGTGCGGGGTTGGGGTGTTGATTTTCTTTCTCTCACTCATGAGGATGCAGCGAGGAAGCGAAACTACTGTGCGGGACGACATGCAATAGTACAAGTTTGGTCTGAAAAGAAATCTGTTATTGTCTCGGTAGATGGCAGCGGTAGTGTTCGATATTTCGTGACGTTTCGTTTAAATAATTTCAAGTTTCACTAACTAAAACATTAGGCTTAGGCTGTTTTTGTTTGTTCCATTCGTTTGTGAGGTACAGGGTGATGAAAGTCAACAATGAGAAAATTCGAAATATTTTACAGTTTTCCTTCGATAAAGGTGGAAACCGCAAGCCAGGACGACGCTGCAATCTGCTTATGGTGCCTCATACTGGAACAGCAAATTAAGCGCAGCTTCGGATTCGTCGATTCCGTTCAGACATTGTGGGATATTAAAGACGCACCTCGCACAGGCGCCACAGGCACCGTAGTCGTAAATCGCCTAGAATCCCCAAAAATCAACCATCAAACAGTTTTAAAGGTTTGGTAGGGGGGGGGGGGGGTGGGGGGAGGTTTGGAAGTTTTAATGCAGCCACCGTTTTCCGGGGCGCCAAGACATCCATAAAAGAGGCATTATTAAACCAGCTTTAAAATGGCAACAAATTATAAAACAAAACGGGTTAAACGAGTATTTGACGCGAGTATCGGGCGCGTCGGAAGCATCCTCAATAAAGTTTTGAAATTCACGCGAAATATGATGGATTTCTGTTTAGCCAAACATAAACTTATTTCGTAGTTCCATTTCGTTTATCCTTTTTTTCGTAGTTTCAAATACAAACTTAAAAAACCATGAAAATTAAGCTTTTTAAAGATTTTTTTCTCTTCATAAAGTTTGGTTCGTCTCGAGCGCCTCGAGGCGTTGGAAATCCAACGATGGCTACCCACAGAGGGAACCAAAAAGGGATTCATGAAAACACAATTCTCATGGCTTGTTTCATCCAATAGAATCGCCACCAATAGCCACTGAAGCCACTGAAAAAACCGGTAAGCATCGGCAACTCCCGGATACAGCTATCAACCACCATCATATACAATTAGCTATTGGCTTCACGGAACTTCACCTATTGGCAGTAAAATATCCACATTCGGCAACGGCAATAATAATGATACAACATGAACCGACACACGTAATACACCTTCAGCATCTTACAGCCGAGCTAGCCCGGAATAGCCCGGAATATTCTGAAGTGGAGGAAATGCCACATATTGATTCTAATCTTAATAATCTTGTAAAGCTAGATTAAGTTAACTATTGAGTAAATTTAATAACTACGGCGCGGTCCGTTTTTTCTAAGATTAAAAAAAAATAAAGTCTGGTACTTTGCCAATATGCGTAAAATACAACATCGTTCAGAAGGCCGCCTCGGGATCTATTGGAACAGCTGATTCTGATAGGACAGTTGTCAATGACTTTTTTACCCATTTCGGGTGTTTTTACCATGGGCATAACTTGGCGAATGTTATACTTTGAAATGCTCCAAAGTTGCAGGCTTGTCACCGATAATCAGGATCTTTTGCGTAGCCCCACAAGAAAATGCCCAACGAAAAAAAAATGCCCAATGAAAATGTTAATGTCCATGTGAAAAATGTACCTTGTCCTGAAATGTGCGCAGAAAATTTGGCAGGAAAAATAACTGTTTACTAAACGATTCATTTTCTAAAATGCGTTTTTAGCGCGGTGACTCGCTGGTCGTGGGTGTTGATCGTTGGGCTGGAGGACCTCCCGGGTAGGACTCTCTTGGCTCGGGTGAATAGAAGCGGACATATCGCCTGAATGGTGGAGTGTGACAGCTGACAGAGCGGCAGTGCACCAGCAGGTGCCCTCCTACACCGAATAGAGCGATAGGCTCCGTGTGGTGGGTTGGATGGACGAGGACGCCCTCAGGAGCTCTCCTCAGGGGCTGTCAGGAGCGCGATGTACCACAAGAACCACTAGCACGAGCCACTGTGTTCCTTCCATGCCCGAGAAGCCCTCTCTTCCCCCTCGCAACCAACCCTGAACCTGACACCTGAACACCTAAATATCTGGGATATCCGGACGACGGATAAGGGATAAAAAGAGAGAGAGAGCCGCTCCAACACGGGGGTCCCGGAGTACCGGACGCGGTGTGCCGCCCGTGAAACAATCCTCGTCTCCTATGTTCGCACGTGTGTGTGCCACTGTGAGTGTGTACGGTGCACTCAACGGTCAACGGCTTCGCCTCGACATATCTCGGATCACTCCCAGGAGCAGATCGCCGCGATCGAAGGTGTGGACAGCACACCCACGCGCGGCTTCCCTTAAGAGATTTTAGGAGGCGGGGGTGAGGGAAAGTAACTCCTGGTGCCCTACTCCTCCTCTCCATCACCTTGGAGGAAGCCTGCTCCAGGGCGGAGAGATCAAACATGGACCTCCTAAACACAACTCACTGAGCCCTGCGCGCCTAAGCCTAGGAAACAGAAACCAAGCACCGCGCCACCCTGTTACCCGGGAATAAAGAGAGCAAACGATAGAGAGGGAGACAAAGAGAGAAAGAGAAGGAAAGAAAGAGAGAGAAAGAGGGGGG
>NW_026454046.1:0-7544 GCF_943734635.1 Anopheles cruzii
GCCGTTCAATGGGATTCGATTCGGTCTTCCTGTGCCGCACCCCTGTCCGCTGGCCCCAGCAAACGCCCGTCAAGGTCCGGGACTCCTTCATGTTTCTCCCCGTTTTTATGTTTATGTGTCCTTCGGCGAGCCGGTGGGTTGTTGTATGAATTTTTAAACAATTTTATTTTATTTTATTGTTTTGTGAAAAATTTATTCCGCCACAAACCACGGGCATCAGCGGCGGGATCGATCGGTTAACCGTTACGGTACGAGCATCATTCTGATCGGCCCAAAAACATGGCCGGCCCGGCTGCCGGCCAGAGCCGGGAGTCTCGGCCGAGAATCTGCGCAAGCAAAAAGGCGAAACGGACAGAAATGGGCGCTACAGAAACACTGAGAAAGGCTCCCCAAAAATGTAAGATGCCACAATGGCCGAGAAGCCAACGATCGCACGCGGTGGAAAAACCGTTTCATAAAGCCAGTTGCTTTTGGCGTTTGCCACCGTTTCTCGGAGGCATTATCATTCTTGATCGGCTTCCAACACAAACTCGAGATGTATGTGTGTGTGTGTTATTTTGTCGTTACTGTTTGAGAGTTTTATCGATTTTCGCCTTGTTTGGGTTTTATGTTTTCGAACTTTTTCGCTCTAAGGATGTTGATCTACGGTATTTTCGAGCGCAGAATTGCGATCGTTACAATCTATCCAATACTTTTGCTTGTTGTTGAGTTCGGGATCTTGAATCGACGGAATGTAGAGGGCGAACAATAATTCGGTAGAATTACTTTCATATCATCAAAGGCAATAAAAGCCCCATCAGATCCTACGGTCTAAACAGATGTACTGAAGAACGAATAGATAGCGATTCGTTTGTCTTCATTCCGGTCACTGATTCCAACGGTAATTTATTTTAAAGCTAATTAAATGTGCAAAATGTCGAAATCAAAACTAAAGCAAAACGAAGCCAATCGAAAAAGAAAACCCATTTTATCACACTCCAGCAGTGTCCAGGAATGTTTCGTAATAATTTTCAATTAATCCATACACCACACCATCGAACTGAAAACATTTAAGCTGTGTTGAGTATGGTCAACTATTAATTCGTACAGTGACCAGCAAAACCATGTTTTCATTCCTCTTTTAAGTGGTTGAATGCTGGTTAATGTTTTAAGGGCAAAGTTAAGACCATTAAATGATGTTTTGAATTAATATCGTGTGTTGCTTGCAGTCATTTGCAGCCATAGATGAATTTAAGCGATCTAAAAGAAGCGTCTCATTTAAACTTTAAAGCTTAAAGTGTTCGGTGCTTCACCTATATTTCTTTCGTTTTGTTCGGCATTGAAAATTAAGTTATTTATCATTACTAATAGAGTGATTTTCATACATTTTGTGATGTTAAAAATGCAGAATTAAGGGTAACAAACGCGCGATGAAGAGTTCACAAGCCATTGTTTTGTTTCTCGGCTTGTGAGATGGCAAAAACTTCAAATAACTAACGAATAATTGTAAAAACTATTCGACAAAAACGGGACAACAGTAACTAAAGTCAATGGTTATGGAAATTAAGCTTGTGTTCAGCTTGTGATGTAAGCAATCGACAACAAAACGAAATGATAGATATAGTAGTCAATATCTCAACTACAAATCCATCAGCTAAAAACAGAATATTCAACAGAAGAAGTCTCGTCTGTGCACATTTTTACATGTCGGTGTTTACATCAATGTGGAAAAATGTTTTCGTGTGTGTTAATGATCCTTAAAAGGTGAAAATATTATTTACACGACAAACATCGATTAGTTTTTGACTGAACTTCGATCAACTAAAATACATTTTTTATTTCCATATTTTTTTATATCTTTTGTCGTGCTTATTATAGTTGCTTTATTTATTCAGCTGTTTGTGTAAAGTTTAATTTAAATGAGAGTGAATAACGAAGACTTTGTACGATGGACACGGTCGTAAAGTTCAGTGCGTAATAACAGGCGAATGTCCTTACTGCCTTGAAGTTTTTATGTTCATACTGAATCTTAAAAAGAACATTGCAACAGCACAAGAAAACTCCCAAGAAATCCATCCCGTGCTTCACGTGCTTCATTTTGTCGCCACACTTTCAACGGGCTCTCGCGGACGCCGTGCGTCGTCCCGTCGGGGGATTGCGTGAGTAACGGCAACTATTCGTCGTATGATTTAAATGGCCATGTTTCGCATTTCGCGCATCGCGTCCCCGGCGCGTTTGTCGTGGCCGCGCGTGTTGGTCACGTCGCGCTGGTCCTCCCGCTTACCACACGGGCACAGCTTTATGGTAATCAAGGTGGAAGCGAAGCACGTGCAGCCACGGACGCCATCAAATGAAGTGTACCGCTCGGATCGCCCGAGGTCCGGTCCGAGCGGATTGTCCGGCGTGGCCGGCTGCATGGGTGGCACTGTTTGTGAAGGGACAACATTTCTTCTAGCTTCTGTGGTTCGCTCCGGACCAACGTGACTTCACTTGCACCGGAGCGTCACCGGATTAATATGCAACCAGTGGCAGCAACCGGACCGGGATTATGGCCAACGTTCGCCTGCGCCTCGTATCTCGGACGGCTCATCGCGACCGAGTCCGCTTTTCGCGGAACGTGTCCTCAACCTACCCGATGGTGGTGGGAAGGGGTTGGTGAGTTGCATCGCCGTTCCGCCTAGCGTGTCGGATGCAATTGCTGCGCGACCACCAATGCGCAAATGTTGCTTTTCAGGTCTTTCTCTCATTTGTCACGTACCACCCTCATATCTGGGTCACACATCTCGGGGCGGCCACGGTTCCACGGCTGGGCAGGATGCAACCACCGAGGTTGACGGTGCGGCTGACATTCGAATCGACAGCTTCTCCTGCCACACACAAAAAGGGCTTCGGTTGAATGATGGAAGATTGTGACGTCTTTGGGGGTTCGTTAAGTTTTTTTCTTTTCCACTCCCGGAGCCTGTCCGGTGGGCCGTTCCGTTCCGGTGCAAATCGTTACTAAGCTAACGCCTACCTTCGGGGGCTCTTCCCTGGCGGGTTGTAATCGCATGCAAATTATGTGGCCACCATCTTGTGTGGCATCGATGAGCCACCAGGCGTCTCCATGGCGGCTTACGGCCGACCTCCCAAATCTCCCACCCTGTCATTCGATTGGTAAAGGCGGAACTGGCACGTTGTAAAAAAAGGACTCAGTACCACACCGAGCGCAACACGAAGCGAAGAAAGTTCGTGGAGGACATAGGTGGGGCTTTGTTTCGCTCCCGGGACCCGATGGTTCGGAGGGCAACAGTCTCAAGTGGGCTGCTGCCAGCGTACTGAAGAACTTCGGTGCCGGGTTCAAAATGGACCGAAAATTGGCTACCCTTCTGGGACTGTATTTTGCATCTTTATGATTACCAAAGGAACAAGGAAACAAGAAGAAATATTAAAACCCCAATCCATCGACCGGTCGACGTCGACCCGTGGATTGAATGGAGGACAGTACTCGGAGAAAGAATTCACGTTGTCCTGTCGCAGAACAAGCAGAACAACAAATAAGATATGCACATAATATATTTCGTCCACTCGCAGTCGCTTCAGTCGTCATTGTTTGCTGCCAGTCGACCGAAGGACGACGATGACGACGAAAGATTTCCATTCCGATTCCATTTTCGGAGGTTTTATTTGCGCATAAAAGTGCGCCCGTCAGCAGAAGCACAACGACAGACACGAACTGTTATTTGCATTCTATCAATTTATGAGAGATGCTGCCGGTAGGGTGCTTTTCGCTTCTTTTCAAACCGTTCCGAGCTGAGTGAATGAAGTATCGGAACGGGGCGAGCGGGGTTTTGTTTTACTTTTGTTACCGGCCCAAAGCAAGCGACAAGGGTCGCCGAATTCCAGCTACCGAGAGGGATTTATTTTGTCTGCACTTTTGGGACATCTTCATTTGAGGACTTACATAAAGCGAAACCTTTCGTTCAGGGTTTTGTTGAGCGTAGAAGAATGGAAATGTATGGCAATGAATTTCTGAGGGTGCTGAGCGTCGTGGATCTTGGAAAGTCTTGGCTCAGATTTTGGTCCACATTAGGCATTTTTTTAATTTAGGTAATATCCTTGAATTTCGCGTTCATTTATGACATTTTCATGTGCGTTCAATCCATATTCCCCATTCAAAATAAAGTCTGAAGGTGTATAAAGACCCCAAACCTCAAAGTCTCTTTGTTTTTAACGTTCCCCAAATATGTTGAACGACTCCCGAATGAGAATTATCTTCAAAAACGCCAGCATTTCGTGAGAACAAACCCCGAAACGGTTGGCAGCGGTTCGAGTTATTATTTTGCAAACATTCGCTAAAATACTGGCAACGTTTTTTTGGCGGGCGTCATCATAATTACTCGTAATTGCGGTATGCACGCGTGCAGCAAATGGGAGACCAAATTGAGGCTCATCCTCACGTTTCAGCTGCCAGCGCCTGGGTGCTGCACATTCCGGGGGTTCGGTGGCGACCATAAATAATGAGCCGCGCCACTCTGGGTCCCGGTCGGCACCGGAAGTGACTGTCGTCGCCGTCGTTCGCTCGCTCACTTACCGGTAATAGTCGTCCTTGCAGTAAATGTTTCCTTCGCGCGAGTAACAGCTCAGCTCCGCTTCGAGGTTGTGCAAACATTTGCAACACCGCAAACACTGGTTGTGCCACGCCCGGTCCGCCACGAGGAGGTAGTATCTGGAAGGGGGGTGAGGGGGGACCGTTCAAACAAATGTGAATTCTTATCGCCGTTTATTTGTATTTAATTTATTGTTTCGGTGTTCGCTCCGCCAGCGGTCCGAGCACTTACCGGTCTCGGATGGGAATGCCGCATCCGGCACACTTCTCCGGGGCCATCGATTCGGCCGCGATGAGATCCTTCAACATGGTGCTGGTGATCCGCCCGAAATGTGCGCTCACTTCCGTTCCGAGTTCAGCGAGTTCAGCGCGGCGGCCCGCGCTCCAAAATGCACCGGTTTTTAGGACACACTTCACTTCACACGCAAACATTCACCAATTAAACCGCCGCCATTGTCTTCGATCGGCAGAGTTCGGTCTGCGTATGTTAACCACCGGAAAAGCGATGTGGCAATGTCGTCGTCGATGTCGTTTCGGTGCAAGTTGTTTACTGTCCTGAACCTGCCGCGTGCTGCCCTTGATTGGTGGTCGAAGGAAGATTGACTTATGTTATTCAAAAGAAGGATGCAAACAATACGTTAGCTTAATTTGACACATGTTATTTCAATCACCACTTTTTGTTTGCTAAATAGCGTTATTTAAACTACTTTCTGGTAATTCTAGAGTTTTTCCAAATTTCTTTAATTATTCGGTAATCATTTAACAATCAGAACGTAGTTTCGAAGGATTCATTTGCAAAACAAATCCCGTGCAAAATATTTATTCCACCAAATTTCCATTTCTCTACATAATAAAATGAATGGAAACCATACAAAATAATCCCTGCTCTTAAAATAATTCCTACTCTATGCCGTACACCAATGTCGACATTTGTTCCAATTTTTGAAATGGTCCAAAATGGTCGGCTCTTTTCCCTACCATCGACTCTAAAGGTCTCTTTGTCCACGGGGCGTACATTTTGGAATAGCCAAAACACACATGGTGCTCAGTCAGGCGAATACGATAGTTCATGAATGTCCAACAGCATTGCGGAAACGACGCACGACAGCCAAATAGTATTCTTTGTTGACAGTTTGGCCATTTCGCAAACGACGTGCAATATTTAGTATTCTTTATTTAGTATTTTATCCTTAACATATTTTGTACAGGGTGATCCATCACGGTCCATACTATTTAAAAATTTAAGAAATTCCGCTATTTGTTAGTCGATTTTGACAAATAAACAAGACTCTGAAACGTCAGTCTATGCCGGTTTTGTCATGGATCAATTTACAGTAGAACAGCAGGCTGAAATTGTAGCGCTGTACATTAAAAATAATCGTTCAACTGTGAAAACTATGCGTGCTTATTGTTGCCAAATTTCTTCTGACTTCTTTCTGTGGGACTATTTGAAGAGTAAGCTTTGTGCGGTTGGAAGACCAGAAGAACTGAAAGCTAACACCACAGTGGAAATTGCTGCTATTACGTTGTCTACTACCGAAATTCCATAAAAGGACCGCTTTTTGTTTGTCTAATTGAGGTGGTCATTTAATCGATATTGTATTCTGGGTGAATTGTTAAAAAACGGCATTCTATACCCTAAATAAATCTTGTTTATTTGTTAAAATCGAGTGACAAATAGCGGAGTTATTTAAATAGTATGGATCGTGATGGATCACCCTTTAGTTTTTGACGGAAATTCCTCCTTCTTATTACCGATTAAATGATGATAGTTCACTACAGCCTGTTAAGTTGCGCATTAAGCATTGGAGCAATGGAGATTTGATGCATTTTGTATTCGCGTGCTCGTTTCCTGTCTAATGTTTTCTTTCACTTTATCCATTCAGAATCATTGCATAGTTCAACTCTTGGCCTTTCGTGGTGATAAAATCTAAACCCAAATGAGAAGACCTAAAACCACATCGGTTATCTTCTAAATCGACAGCCACAGCCAAGACATTTGGTTCAGTTTAGTGATAGGGATGTTTAATACATTAAATTCTCAAACTTTATTTGTAGTTTTTATGCAGTCAAACGAAAGGCTATACATCTCCCAATGTGAGTGTAAGTAAATGAAAATGACGTTATTATGATAATTTTCAAAATTAACATGTTGTATGATTCCTGACTTACTGATGATGTTGTAGGATATTATGATTGTTGGTTCACAGCGCCAAAGTACAGAGTCATTGCTGTGAAAGCTCTGAGTTAGAAGAAAGTTTCCAGAATAGTTGGATATTTGAGTAGCCCATTGCCCGTTATATGCGACCGCGGTTAGGAGAGTAATGAGACCGACAAGCCATGCAACGGGAAGCTACGCCATGCGGCGCGGCCCATTACATGTTCATTGCTAAATCACATTCGCATTACGGTGCAATGAATGCGACACCGGCGGGGCTTGGGCACCGCCGCAAATATATAGATAAATCATTCGGTGATTGTCATGCACCATTGAATTACATTCAATGGTCGCGAAATATGCACGTACACACACACGCCACATGCCGGTTGATGGCGGCATCCGTGACGCACGCAAAGGCATTCACTGTCCATCGTGATCCGCCGTGATGAAGGCCTCTAAACCCGGCGCTGCCACTTCGTCCACCGGTCCTGGTCCTCCGTGGGGTGGATTGATCGATCGCTCAAACGCGACGATCGGGCCGAAGGTGCCACTCGTCCCTGGGTCCCCGATTTCTATGAAGCTCCCCCGTCCCGCATCCTGATCCTGGCCCCACCCAGAGGGCGCATTGAAACGGCCCGACGGCGGTTGAGCCGGGCCCTTCAATACCGAACTGTCCGTAGTCGTTTGACATCGATTGAGATGATAATTGGCAGGCCAGGGATTTTCTCTCCATTTTCTCTCCCGGCCGGGCCGCTCCTGGACCGCGCTTCCCTTTCTTTCCTTGCGCGAGGTGCATCTTCTAAATGATGCCACGAGAAC
>NW_026454046.1:8044-15670 GCF_943734635.1 Anopheles cruzii
GCCGTTCAATGGGATTCGATTCGGTCTTCCTGTGCCGCACCCCTGTCTGCTGCACCCGTCAAGGTCCGGGACTCCTTCATGTTTCTCCCCGTTTTTATGTTTATGTGTCCTCCGGCGAGCCGGTGGGTTGTTGTATGAATTTTTAAACAATTTTATTTTATTTTATTGTTTTGTGAAAAATTTATTCCGCCACAAACCACGGGCATCAGCGGCGGGATCGATCGGTTAACCGTTACGGTACGAGCATCATTCTGATCGGCCCAAAAACATGGCCGGCCCGGCTGCCGGTCAGAGCCGGGAGTCCCGGCCAAGAATCTGCGCAAGCAAAAAGGAGAAACAGACAGAAATGGGCGCTACAGAAACACTCAGAAAGGCTCCCCAAAAATGTAAGATGCCACAATGGCCGAGAAGCCAACGATCGAGCGCGGTGGAAAAACCGTTTCATAAAGCCAGTTGCTTTTGGCGTTTGCCACCGTTTCTCGGAGGCATTATCATTCTTGATCGGCTTCCAACACAAACTCGAGATGCGTGTGTGTGTGTGTTGTTTTGTCGTTACCGTTTGAGAGTTTTATCGATTTTCGCCTTGTTTGGGTTTTATGTTTTCGAACTTTTTCGCTCTAAGGATGTTGATCTACGGTATTTTCGAGCGCAACTTTGGCGCGAATTCAATCGTTGCGATCTTTCCAATACTTTTGCTTGTTGTTGACTTCGGGATCTTGAATCGACGGAATGTAGAGGGCGAACAATAATTCGGTAAAGTTACTTCCATATCATCAAAGGCAATAAAAGCCCCAACAGATCCTATAGGTTCTGCGCTTAGACACAAAACACCCTAGTGTACCTTGACTTTAACATTTATAAAAGAAATGAATTGAATAATTTCAAACAGATGTACTGAAGAACTAACAGATAGCAATTGGTATGTCTTCATTCCGGTCACTGATTCCAACAGTAGTTTATTTCAAAGCTAATTAAATGTGCGAAATGTCGAAATCAAAACTAAAGCAAAGCGAAGTAAATCGAAAAAGAAAAACCTTTTCATCACACTCCAGCAGTGGGCAGGAATGTCTCGTAATAATTTTCAATTAATCCACACACCACCAAGCGATGCCACTGAACACATTGTTGAGCTGTGTTGAGTATGGTCAAAATTTAATTCGTACAGTGACCAGCAAACCCATGTTTTCATCCCTCTTTTGAGAGGTTGAATGCTACTTTAATGTTTTTAAGAGCAAAGTTAAGACCATTAAATGATGTTTTGAATTAATATCGTGTGTTGCTTTCAGTCATTTGCAGCCATAGATGAATTTAAGCGATCTAAAAGAAGCGTCTCATTTAAATTTTGAAGCTTAAAGGGTTCGGTGCTTCACCTATATTTCTTTCGTTTTGTTCGGTATTAAAAATTAAGTTATTTATCATTACTAATAGAGTGATTTTTATACATTTTGTTATGTTAAAAATGCAGAATTAAGGGTAACAAACGCACGATGAAGAGGTCACAAGCCATTGTTTTGTTTCTCGGCTTGTGAGATGGCAAAAACTTCGAAAAACTAACGAATAATTGTAAAAACTATTCGACAAAAACGGGACAACCGTCAGTAAAATGGTCAAGGGTTAAGGAAATGAAACTCTTGTTCAGCATATGTAAGCTGGTGGATGTAAGCAATCGACTACAAAACAAATGTATAGACTTAGTAGTCAATATTTCAACTACAAATTCATCAGCTAAAAACAGAACATTCAACAGAAGCATCAATCACAAGGTATAGAAGTCTCTTCTGTGCACACTTTTACTTGTCGATATTTACATCAATGTAGAAAAATGTTTTCATGTGTGTTGCTGATCCTTAAAAGGTGAAAATATTTTTTACACGACAAACTTCGATTAGTTTTTAACTGAACTTCGATCAACTAAAATACATTTTTTATTTCCATATTTTTTTATATCTTTTGTCGTGCTTATTATAGTTGCTTTATTTATTCAGCTATTTGTGTAAAGTTCAGATTAAATGAGAGTGAATCACGAAGGCTTTGTACGATTGACACGGTCGTAAAGTTCGGTGCGTTACAACAGGCGAATGTCCTTATTGCCTTGAAGTTTTTATGTTCATACTGAACCTTAAAACAGAACATTAACAGAAGGAGAAAACTCCCAAGAAATCCATTCCGTGCTTCACGTGCCTCATTTTGTCGCCACACTTTCAACGTGCTCTCGCGCCGACGCCGTGCGTCGTCCCGTCGGGGGATTGCGTGAGTAACGGCAACTATTCGTCGTATGATTTAAATGGCCATGTTTCGCATTTCGCGCATCGCGTCCCCGGCGCGTTTGTCGTGGCCGCGCGTGTTGGTCACGTCGCGCTGGTCCTCCCGCTTACCACACGGGCACAGCTTTATGGTAATCACGGTGGAAGCGAAGCACGTGCAGCCACGGACGCCATCAAATGAAGTGTACCGCTCGAAACGCCCGAAGGTCCGGTCCGAGCGGATTGTCCGGCGTGGCCGGCTGCATGGGTGGCACTGTTTGTGAAGGGACAACATTTCTTCTAGCTTCTGTGGTTCGCTCCGGACCAACGTGACTTCACTTGCACCGGAGCGTCACCGGATTAATATGCAACCAGTGGCAGCAACCGGACCGGGATTATGGTCAACGTTCGCCTGCGCCTGGTATCTCGGACGGCTCATCGCGACGGAGCCCGCTTTTCGCGGAACGTGTCCTCAACCTACCCGATGGTGGTGGGAAGGGGTTGGTGAGTTGCATCGCCGTTCCGCCTAGCGTGTCGGATGCAATTGCTGCGCGACCACCAATGCGCAAATGTTGCTTTTCAGGTCTTTCTCTCATTTGTCACGTACCACCCTCATATCTGGGTCACACATCTCGAGGCGGCCACGGTTCCACGGCTGGGCAGGATGCAACCGCCGTGGCTGACGGTGCGGCTGACATTCGCATCGACAGCTTCTCCTGCCGCACACAAAAAGGGCTTCGGCTGAATGATGGAAGATTGTGACGTCTTTGGGGGTTCGTTAAGTTTTTTCTTTTCCACTCCCGGAGCCTGTCCGGTGGGCTGTTCCGTTCCGGTGCAAATCGTTACTAAGCTAACGCCTACCGTCGGGGGCTCTTCCCTGGCGGGTTGTAATCGCATGCAAATTATGTGGCCACCATCTTGTGTGGCATCGATGAGCCACCAGGCGTCTCCATGGCGGCTTACGGCGGAGGCCTCTCAAATCTCCCACCCTGTCATTCGATTGCCAACGGCGGAACTGGCACGTTGTAAAAAAGGACTCAGCACCACACCGAGCGCAACACGAAGCGAAGAAAGTTCGAGGAGGATATAGCTGGAGCTCTGTTTCGTTCCCCGGACCCGGACGGTTTGGGGGGCAACAGTCTCAAGTGGGATGCTGCCAGTGCTGCCAACGTACTGACGAACTTCGGTGCCGGGTTCAAAATGGACCGAAAATTTGCTACTCTTGTGGGACTGTGTTTTGCATCTTTGAGATCACCGAAGGAACAAAGAAACAAGAAGAAATATTAAAACCCCAATCCATCGATCGGTCGACGTCCCAGGGATTGGAAGAAGGACAGTACTCGGAGAAAGAATTCACGTTGTCCTGTCGCAGAACAAGCAGAACAACAAATAAGATATGCACATAATATATTTCCCCAACTCGCAGTCCCTTCAGTCGTCATTGTTTGCTGCCAGTCGACCGAAGGACGATGACGACGACGACGAAAGATTTCCATTCCGATTCCATTTTCGGAGGTTTTATTTGCACATAAAAGTGCGCCCGTCAGCAGAAGCCCAACGACAGACACGAACTGTTATTTGCATTCTATCAATTTATGAGAGATGCTGCCGGTCGGGTGCTTTTCGCTTCTTTTCAAACCGTTCTGAGCTGAGTGAATGAAGTGTCTGAGCGGGGCGAGCGGGGTTTTTGTTTTACTTTTGTTACCGGCCCAAAGCAAGCGACAAGGGTCGCCGAATTCTAGCTACCGAGAGGGATTTATTTTGTCTGCACTTTTGGGACATCTTCATTTGAGAACTTGCATGAAGCGAAACCTTTCGTTCGGGGTTTTGGTAAGCACAGATGAATGGAAATGTAAGGCATTAAATTTCTGGGGTTGCTGAGTGCCGTGGATCTTGAAAAGTCTTGGCTCAGGTTTTGGTCCACATTAAGCATTTTTTAATTTAGATAACATCCTTGAATTTCACGTTCATTTATGACATTTTCATGTACGTTCAACCCATATTCCCCATTCAAAATAAAGTCTGAAGGTGAATAAGGACCTCAAAGTTTCTTTGTTTTTTAACGTTTCCCAAATATGTTTAACGACTCCCGAATTATCTTCAAAAGCGCCAGCATTTCGTGAGAACAAACCCCAAAACAACGGTTGGCAGCGGTTTGAGTTATTATTTTGCAAACATTTGCTAAAATACTGGCACCGTTTTTTTTTACGGGCGTCATCATAATTACTCGTAATTGCGGTATGTACGCGTGCAGCAAATGGGAGACCAAATTGAGGCTCATCCTCACGTTTCAGCTGCCAGCGCCTGGGTGCTGCACATTCCGTGGGTTCGGTGGCGACCACAAATAATGAGCCGCGCCACTCCGGGTCCCGGTCGGCACCGGAAGTGACTGTCGACGCTCGCTCACTTACCGGTAATAGTCGTCCTTGCAGTAAATGTTTCCTTCGCGCGAGTAACAGCTCAGCTCCGCTTCGAGGTTGTGCAAACATTTGCAACACCGCAAACACTGGTTGTGCCACGCCCGGTCCGCCACGAGGAGGTAGTATCTGGAAGGGGGGTGAGGGGGGACCGTTCAAACAAATGTGAATTCTTATCGCCGTTTATTTGTATTTAATTTATTGTTTCGGTGTTCGCTCCGCAAGCGGTCCGAGCACTTACCGGTCTCGGATGGGAATGCCGCATCCGGCACACTTCTCCGGGGCCATCGATTCGGCCGCGATGAGATCCTTCAACATGGTGATGGTGATCCGCCCGAAATGTGCGCTCACTTCCGTTCCGAGTTCAGCGAGTTCAGCGCGGCGGCCCGCGCTCCAAAATGCAGCGGTTTTTAGGACACACTTCACTTCACACGCAAACATTCACCAATTAAACCGCCGCCATTGTCTTCGATCGGCAGAGTTCGGTCTGCGTATGTTAAGCACCGGAAAAGCGATGTGGCAATGTCGTCGTCGATGGCGTTTTGGTGTAAGTTGTTTACTGTCCTGAACCTGCCGCGTGCTGCCCTTGATTGGTGGTCGAAGGAAGAGTAGATTGACTTATGTTATTCACAGGAAGGTTGCAAACAATACGTAAACTTAATTTGACACATGTTATTTCAATTACCACTTTGTGTTTGCTAAATAGCGTTATTTAAATTTTTTTCTGGTAATTCTAGTGTTTTCCAAATTTATGTTATTATTCTGCAATCATTTAACAATCAGAACATAGTTTCAATGGATGATTTCGCAAAACCAATCTCGTGAGAAAAAAATACATAAAAATACATAAAAATGCATGGAAACCATACAAAATAATCCCTGCTCTTTAAATAATTCCTACTCTATGCAATACACCAATGTCGACATTTGTTCCAATTTTTGAAATGGTCCAAAATGGTCTGTTTTGAAATAATCTTCAACACATTCTTCGATTCGGTTCTTTTCTCTACCATCGGCTCTAAAGGCCTCTTTGTCCACGGGGCGTACATTTTGGAATAGCATTTTAATACATTTTGGTGCTCAGTCAGGCGAATACGATAGTTCATTTATGTCCAACAGCATTGCGGAAACGACGCACGACACCTAAATAGTATTCTTTGTTGACAGTTTGGCCATTCCGCAAACGACGTGCTTTATTTAATATCTTTATTTTGTATTTTATCCTTAACATATTTTGTACAGGGTGATCCATCACGATCCATACTATTTAAATGTTAACTAACTCCGCTATTTGTTAGTCGATTTTGACAAATGAACAAGACTCTGAAACGTCAATCTATGCCGTTTTTGTCATAGATCAATTTACGATAGCAAAGCAGGCTGAAATTGTAACGCTGTACAATCGTTCAACTGTAAAAACTGTGCGTGCTTATTGTTGAGCAATATATTTCGACTTCTTTCTTTGGAACTATTTTAAGGGTAAGGTTTATGCCAGCTAACCGAAGACCATTGAAGAACTGAAAGCTAATATCACAGCGGAAATTGCTGCCTTTACGTTGCCCATTACCGAAATGCTGTCAAATACAACGATAAATGCAAAAAAGGACCGCTTTTCGCGTGTCAAATGGAGGCAATCATTTGATGGATATTGTATTCTAGGTTAATTGTTGCTAATGGTAATTTGTCAAAATAGCGGAGTTAATTAAATAGTATGGATCGTAATGCATCACCCTGTAGTTTTTGAAGGAAATTCCTCCACCGTATTACCGATTAAATGATGATAGTTCACTACGATAGTTACGATAGTTACGCATTAAGCATTGGAGCAATGGAGATTTGATGCATTTTGAATTCGCATGCTCGTATCCTGTCTAATGTTTTCTTTTACTTTATCCATTCAAAATCATTTAGCGTTGTTCAACTCTTGGCCTTACGTGGTGATAAAAATCTAAACCCTAATGAGAAGACTTAAAACCACATCGGTTATCTTCTAAATCCACAGCCAAGTACAGTAGCTGTAGTAATTTATCTGGTTCAGTTTGGTCATAGGCAAGTTTAATACATTAAATTCTCAAACTTTATTTGTAGTTTTTATGCGTCCAGCGGAAGGCTCTACATCTACCAATGCGAGTGTAAGTAAATGTAATTGTTATGATGATTTTATAAATCAACATGTTGTATGATGTTGTAGGATGTTATGATTGTTGGTTCTCACCGCATAGTACAGAGTCGTTGCTGCGAAAGCTCTGAGTTAGATGAAAGTTTCAAGAATAATTGGATATTTGAGTAGCCCATTGCCCGTTATATGCGACCGCGGTTAAGAGAGTAATGAGACCGACCAGCTATGCAACGGGAAGCTACGCCATTCGGCGCGGCCCATTACATGTTCATTGCTAAATCACATTCGCATTACGGTGCAATGAATGCGACACCGGCGGGGCTTGGGCACCGCCGCAAATATATAGATAAATCATTCGGTGATTGTCATGCACCATTGAATTACATTCAATGGTCGCGAAATATGCACACACACACGCCACAAGCCGGTTGATGGCGGCATCCGTGACGCACGCAAAGGCATTCACTGTCCATCGTGATCCGCCGTGATGAAGGCCTCTAAACCCGGTGGTGCCACTTCGTCCACCGGTCCTGGTCCTCCGTGGGGTGGATTGATCGATCGCTCAAACGCGACGATCGAGCCGAAGGTGCCACTCGTCCCGGGGTCTCCGATTTCTATGAAGCTCTCCCGCCTCGCATCCTGATCCTGACCCCACCCAGAGGGCGCATTGAAACGGCCCGACGGCGGTTGAGCCGGGCCCTTCAATACCGAACTGTCCGTAGTCGTTTGACATCGATTGAGATGATAATTGGCAGGCCAGGGATTTTCTCTCCATTTTCTCTCTTGGACCGCGCTTCCCTTTTCTTTCCTTGCGCGAGGTGCATCTTCTAAATGATGCCACGAGAAC
>NW_026454047.1:0-15168 GCF_943734635.1 Anopheles cruzii
ATAAAATGATTATTTTCGCTCGCTTTCGTTTTAATTACCAAAACACTTTGCTCCCATGGCGGCATATGGTGTGTTCCCTCCTGACCCTGCACTGGGGCCCTGATTGCAGTCCTCCATTACAGCACCTTTCTACGTCATCGTCTTGAAGCTTTCTCACCGAAAAAAAACCCCACTCGAAATGCAATGACACCGCCAGCTTCGTAATCGATGGCACGGCACGGCGGTGATAGTGCCTGGGAAGAGTTTGGCTCCGTCTCGAGAACCTCTCATCCGTCAACTCTCGAGCTGACAGCACGACTCGACGCCTCGAGGGTTGCTGGAGGGTAGGTTGGAGGGAAAAAAAAGCAAATCCATCGCTTGAAAGTGGCTTGAAATGAGCATAACCGTTCGGCAGCACGACCCACGGACGGAGCGAGCTTATGGGCGAGAGCGGGCGAGTGGTTTACAAATTATATGCTTGCCACCACCAAACGCTGGACATCGTTGCACCGGATCGGTGCTCTCGTTAAACCCATCAAAAAGATGCTTTTTCTTTCGTTTACAAATGCCCCAAAAAAGGGCCGCCTCGAGAGTCGGGGCGCATACTAAGTAAAGCCGAATCAAACCGATCTTTTCTGCCCTCTTTTTTTGGGCTGTTGTCGGCTGCCAGAGTTCACCCGAAAACTAGACGATCCTCTAGAGGCCCCGGGGCGGAGGGGGCCCTTTCGCAAAACGCGTCGAAAAAGACCGTGAAATATGTTGGGCCCTCATCGAAAACGGGCGCGAACCCCAAATCCCGTGCGTTGACAGCTCGTCGACGGTTGCCCTCACATCAGGAAGAAAAAAATAAAAGCCAAACCAAACAGCCGACCGCGACGGGGCCCCCTTCGCACAAAGCACTGTAATTCATAACTGGCCATCGTTTTCCGGCGCGGGTATCCGCCGTAAAAAAAGAGCATAACAAAGCATAAAAGCATCCACCAAGCACGGCGGCAGGCAAATGAAGGGCCCGGACGGCACAGGGCCCGAAAAAAGGCCGCGCAACAATCCGTGAACAAAACGGAACGATTCATTATTCCATCTCGCTGTTGATGATGCTCGTTGATCGAGCCGAACAGCGCATAATGTGCACGAGGGGGGCCAAAAACTCGCGGCACGCACTTTTACATGGATGTCTTTCTTTCACAAACATAAAAAAAACTGAAACGTATAAAAACAGATGCCAGAGCGGAAAGGTGGGCGACGGGGGATGTAACGATCGGTTGTAACTGGAGGCAATCATGATGAAGATGATGATGATGATTACCATGTTGGGGTGTAGTACACGCGCATAAGGCACACAGATCCGCTCTTCCGCTGCCGGACACGCACAGTAAGACGGACGGCGGGGCTGGCGATTTCAAGCCATTGTCCACCTGTCCCCGCTGTCGGAGCAGGCGGATTTATGTTGAGTTGTTTTACGATTTATGTCTGGTAAATGGAGGCCTCCCACGGACTTATCTGATGCAAGCCCGGAATCGTAGCGTTCATGAACTCAAAATGCAAAGACTGATAAGGATTGAGACATAGTTTCCAGGTCCGTAGTCTTAAGCTGCTCGAATCGTTGCATGATATCATCAAGTTTTAAATAAAAAAGACAAGCTTTAGTAGTTTGTTTTACATAGGATCCAAACAAAGTGGAACTACAACTAGAAACTACATTCGTCATGTTTTCAAGGAAGTTTTAGAAGGAGTTTTTAGAAGAAAGTAATATTTTTACTTAAACTTAAACTAATAACGTTCTGGATTCTGGTGACTATCCGTAGCAGGAATGAGAGGTTAAAAATAAGAATGGTCGCAATTTGTGGAAAAGCAGCAAACATAAGGTGTCAAGTCATGAATCTTTCAAATCATCTTCATGTTCAATTTAATTCGGAAATCATGTCCAATGCGATCACACGATCTCCAGAAGAATCTGAAAACCTCCACGTCCCACAGATGAACTCACTCCGAATGCACTCCGCTGTCAGTTCTTCATTGGGCAACCTCGGGACCCGGATAACTGGTAGCGGACGGTACCATGATATGCGCTCAAAAATAGGCTGCCCAATGTTTAGATTGAACCTAGACCAAAACAGACAGGCACCGAATGCCCTCCGGACGCATTCGGTGCGTACAAGCACCATAAAGGGGGATACAGAGTCTTGGAAGCTCCAAAGAGCAGCAGAAGCGCGCGCTCCAAAGAGAGGTTGGGGTGTATGATTTCAATTTACATTGCTCCAATTTCGGGTGTTTCGAAATAACAGTCCCGCTCTGGCCAGCCCTCACCGCACTGGGACTGGAGGAGCAGGCCCAGAACCGAACATCAAAACGCCGCCCGGAGCATGTTTATGTTTCCGGCGGCTTCGCCCTCGCGCGCCAGGTTTCGCTTTCGCTCCCTGGTTTGCCGAAAATGGCGGCGCGGGTGTTTACAATTTCGACACCCACCACCAGGTAGGGACTGGTCGAGGCAGGGGTTGAGTGGTATTGCTGGAAGCCCGGTACGTTTGGAACAACAGTGTGTTGGAGGTTTTCCGATGGTACGACCCTACGACGCCGTCTCTCTTCGGACATCTGAACAACGCATCACCATTATGGCTGTTGATCTTTGAATAGAGAGTGAAAGAGAAGAGCAGCTAAAGAGAGGGAAGGGGCTAACGTTCCGAATGGTAATGTTTTGATTTTCATGAAACCATGTCCGGCCCCTGGTCCGCTTCTTCAGAGGAACAACAACATTTCCGGAGGTAACGCTAAAAGCATGTCTCCAGCTATGATCTTCCTTCGTTGGCGGCGGACCTTCGGTTCAGATCTGCAGGATGGAGCCGATGGATGGGCGGTCAGCCCCATCGAGTGCAGAGCACGCATTATCCTAACGAATTATTCATTGCGGGCCGTTGCGAAGATTGTAATTAAGCGCAATCACGATTTCGTGAGGATCGCCGCGCTGATGATGATGAAGAAGCATCTGCGCTCCGGTCTGTATAATCACCGTCCAATTTTGTCCGTTAGCATTGTCTCGCCATTGCGACACTGTCGCCGCAAACAATGCCGTCCCACCGTTCGTCCACCGGCGAGAACTGTAACGGGGTTTAGTTGTAATCGTTGGGAGGATCTTGGTTTTGGGCCGAAGCTCAACTTATCGGAGCCACCCAAGAATGGTTCTACGGCGCATTAGCCACCAGATGAGGCCACCTTGGGCAAACAACAACATTATGCGCAAAACCGAATTCCAGTGGATCATGAATAATTTATCCGACATTCCATCGCCGAACCAGTTTTGTGCGCTGGAGCTCGTAGCTCAAGTATCGTTTACGCTATCGCCGAATCAGCGGTCACGCTGCTCCATATCTTAAATGGAACTCAAAAACCGGATCCGACGATCAACTGCTAGTCCGACTACTGGGTAGAGTTTCATCTATATTTGTTACACAATCGCTCAGACAATTTGTGGTCCCCAATTTGTAGTTTCATCATGGGTCGAAAACGTTATTGCCCTATTGGTCCTCAAAACGCCAAGTGTCTTCGAAGACCTTGCGCTCAGCGACACTCGTTGCTGGCCTACAACGCCTGGTAGTACTTGTCACTTCCGGCAAGTAACGAGCGTTCTCGATTCTGGCCCCAGCTCCGGCACCGGATGCATCTATAAATAAGACGCTTCGGGGCGGTGCCCGTGCCTGTGGCCTAAGAATCCTCACCCGAGCACAAGACACTACTTGTAGAAAGCGGTGGGTTCCTCCGGTGAATCCGTCGGCTCAGCGCGACTGGCCCACTCACAATGGCCTGAGGTCGACCGAGAGACTAAAGAAGCGTGTAGGAGTGGCGCACAGAAAGATGCGCGTTTGGAAAGACATACCTAGACGTCCCTAGACCCGGAGTCTACTTCAATTACCAGTAAAATATGTCATGATACGCCCCGCCGAAGGCCTGCGCAAAGAACGAACTGTCAGCCACAGCGCGCCGGCTGATGACGAATTAAAGGCCACGGGCAGACGTTGTGGCCACGCCAGCCATTAGACTCTGGGCTCGCGGACAGGAACTCCCGAGAGCACGACAGGGCAATAAAAATCTTTTCCAATTATAAAATTATGTTCTCGTCTGCGGCGACTCGGTTCCCGATGGTCCCTCTCGCGGACCAGCCGGCCCAGGCTAACAACCTCGATGCCAGCCCTTTTTAAACGCCAGCCACCTACGACGACGACGACAGGGCGCAGCGCGATGACGCGCGAACAAATTGCGATCCAATCTACGCCGGGTCTACGACGACGGCGCAAAAGGCTACGCTACTGGCCTGAAAAATAGCTTCCATGGCCTCCGGGCGGCCACGGCGAACTGCCTCGGCCAATAATTCCTCGATCGAACACCGTGTTCGAGCACCGATCGGGCAGCGAACTTCCGTCGTTTGGAAAATTAGCGGGGAGACTACGGTCGTCGTGGGCGCCCTATAGGTGGGTCGGATTGGTGTGATTTATTCTTATCTAATATATCTAACGAGGCCCGGGCGACGCTACCAGACAGAACCGAGCCTTTCTTCGGTGGGCAGAATGAAAAATGCTTGCTTTCAGCACCCCCTCTGACACGGTACCGGCCGTAAATTAATTGTTAAATTTTGATCCGTTATTGTGCCATTCCGTCGACGTTTCTCTATCGCGAACGATTCATTAGGGGTCCTCCGTAGGACCACGGGGTAAGTCTCCAAGGGCTCAATAGTGCCCCACGCTGGAACGGCAAGAGGCGTAGAGGGACGGCCTCGGTTGGTCTCTGTTGCTCTCCCGTGCATCGAACTCAATTAGAGTGGGTCCGTGTCCAATTGTTGCAATCTGCAGCCGGGCTCGTGGAACTAATGGCACCCGAACGGTACCCGGCACAGACCCTGACCGCGTCATTGGAAAGGAACGCACCTTCGCTGGTAGCCCGGGAGTCGAGCGTCAGAGACACCCAGTCCGTCTGGCGTGGCCGACAGTCAACGTTAGTCACAAGAGTTCCGCTATGGGTCTCTCGCCCGTAAACCACAGCCCAGGACGGCGCTCCTGCCAGCCATCGTCGTCGATCACGGTGGCGCGATAGTGAAAATGGCTTTTGTGTTCGTTCGGAAAATTACCACCAGCAAGGCGACCCTCTCTGGTTCAGGTCGGCGCATTCCCTATACGGTAGACGCTACTCCCCGGCCGAGCGCGATTGGGAGACTTTTCTCTGCATTTCCGGGTCAAGATTGAGTCACCGTCGGCCCGGAGGTCACCGGTACACACCACACCGGTGGGTCATAGTTTGGCAGATAGGCAGGCGGGAACGTGACTCCCGCCATGGCGACGGCGAGTCGCCACGCGAATCCCAACGGAGTCGGGCGAAACTACCATCGATTCTTATCGCGGACCCAGAGAGTTCGCGGGAGGCCTAGGAGCAGGGGAGTTCAGTAAATAAGCAGTCGCTGGCCCCTGTAGCTAGAGGCCTCCACGGCTCGCGGGTGTGTGTCATTGGAACATGCAGAGTCCTGGCCGAAGAAATTGCGCTCCGCCAAGGCGCATGCCATTCGATTACGACGCGGAAAAGAAATGTGTCTCCGTTCTCCGGGCATAGACCAGGCGAAGAAAAAAAATCTCAGATTACGAAACAATACGGCAAATGTGTGGCCACGGTAACACCGGCGCGCGATAACATTTGCCTCCCGCTTTTCCATTAGGTCACCCAGCGTGGCGCGTGAATTCACATTCCCGTGTTCGTTGCGTTACGGCGGGCACCGGGTCCGGGTCGACCGAAAAGTGTGTTAAGGAACCACCCTGCTGGGCCGTGGCGGCAGGCCTATGGATTCCCGAGTTTTACGGTTACATTCGCCAGAGCGTTCGCTAGACCCTGTTACCCAACTCCTTCAAACCCCATTCTTTGCTACATTTCAGATTTTTGCATCACCATCCGCGAAAGGGTCAAGAAAGGCGGCTATCGCAGGCTATCCTGGAGTCATCGCATCGCGACTGAGTGGGAATTCCTCATTCGCTGGTATTTGCTAATGTGCAACGCCCCCCTGGAGAGCCACTCTGGTGGGCTTTCTTTGAACTCACCCGAACATAAGTCATGAGTGGGCGCTGGCGTGCGCTGTCTGTTTGCTCCTTTTCTCTCTCTTACTCTTGAAGAAATGGCGGCCCACTTCAAGAAGTCGAGGAGGATGCACTTCAGATATTTTCTACCACACACGCAAGCGGGAGTTCCAAGATCTCCTAAGGCTCTTCTCACACACCGACCCCCGAGTGACCCGATTCGGGGTTACAGAATTCGACTCTGTTCAAACATCCGAAAACGGACCGCGTTCAACAACTGGAGCCTAGGGGTATCGACGACCTACTGGAAGACCTCAATTTATTGTGTACCGTTCCGTTCATAAACAGCAGTTCACCTTCACCTTGGGGTTCGCGGTATCGGTTTGAGGCAACCGATTTGAAAGTGTTCCGAAACGGCGAAGAACACCCTAAAGAAGGGACTGCTCTAACGGGTTTACGACGTCGAAAACGGGCTACACACCTTCGCCGCCCATGATCGTCGATGAATTATAAAATCGTTCGATTGAGCCCGCTTTTAACAAGCCACAGCCACGGAGGGCGCGGGACGAGAAAATTTGATCGATTGGGAAAGGGAAAAAGATCCAATTATAAGACTTTTCCCTGCGTCTCGTTCAATCAGCGGCAGCAGCAGCAGCAGCAGCGGCCCTCTATCGGAGTCCAATTTGGCCGAACGTAATCCCACAACTCCGCTCACTCGATCAACACGATCGCGTCATTACCGAGGTTGATCTATTTTCCCAACGCAATACACCCGTGGCCGTGGCCGTGAACGGATCGAGAGCCGACGGAACCAAAATGAGAATCAGGTTAAAGTTTTCCACACCACGGCCAAAGGGATTACACTGATGATTGCGCCTTGGGAACAAGCCTCCCAGCTGCCCAGCTGCCCCAGGAATCCTCTCTCAATCGAACGCCTTTTGCCACGGTTTCCCTGCGCGGCCGCCGTTGGCAAATTGAGCGTTGGTGATGTTATTTAAATTTTAATCCACTTCAATCGCGTAATAAGTTAATGTGATTCGATCGGAATTACAGTGCCTCCTCCTCTCGCACCGATCGTGCGTTTGCTTTCTATCAACTCCGGCCGATCATGAGGATCACCACCGGGTCTGTGTTTAACAGGGAACCTACAAATTACACACCTTCAACCGGGAAGATCCTCTTACGCTCGGGGGCCTCCACCATCAGCTGCAACGAGCCTAGGTGAGGCTCCAAACGGTGCACAGTGCACCGTAATTCTAATGCCAGTGTTTACTGTTAATTAAAACCTTCTGCACTCGCTTCTTGGTGCGGAGTTCCCACCGGCATGCGGTATTTCTCGACATTCAACCAGCAACCCCACCTGGGCTCCAAATGGCACGGACCAAGATCGGACCAGCTCGATAGTGCGGCGGGGTCGGAAACCGGAGCCTGGCGCGTTTGTCTTGCAGCAGATAATGCCAGAAAGAGGATTCCATTTTCGCATGATCGCCACCCTAGGATAAGCGTCCGCCATTGCGGGTGGCCAGTTCAACCCCATTTAAGGGTTCAGCAGAAAAGAAAAACACACAAAAAGGGAAATATCTATCTGGCAATCGCCAAAAGGGTTCACAATCCAGGTCACCAACAGAGAGCGGGGTACTCTCGGCACTCCGGATGGAAAACGGTCCGCAGCCGCAATCCAAATATCGCCACGTGATCCACCACAATTGATAAGAAGATTTTATTGTTACACTTCCTGCCGGCGAATGGCCAGCCCGTCCCCGTTCGAGGCATCTCGAATCGCGGGGCCGTTCCGAGAGCGCTAGATCGCGAACCAGCATGACCACTTTCGTCCGAAGCGAAGCTAGCTGGTTCCTGGTGGGATTTATAATTTCGCAATTGAAAGATCGATTACTGATCGGGTTTGTGTTTGTTCCATGCTTTTCTTCATCGGCCACTTTCCAGTAAAAGTCAACTCTCGCTCCATCTGGAGCGCATGGCCACAAAACTAGTTCTGACAGACTGGCGCGCACCGCGTAACACCGCGTGGCGCTTCGCGAAAGAATCTCTTCCGCTGTCGGGAGTGGGCAAAAACTGGGAAACGTACTAATAAAAACGCACACCAGGAATCTTCGGACCACAGCTTGGAATTACGTTTTCAATCACAACGAATTAACAAACTGGACCGGACCGGTGACGGTACCCGTCAATCTGGAAAAACGTGCTCCTCGGTGTGGTTGCATGGCAGGAAAAGCTAAAGGGAAACAGAAACTACATTTTCCGTCATCCAGTTCCCAGACCCAACGCGGTCACCGCGCCAGGAGCACCAGTCCACCGTCCGCCGAACAATTCTTAACTTTCTCTACCCACGTTGCCATTGTGAGCTTTTCTTCGGCACACAAACTATCGGCCACAGGCCAGGCCAGGCCAGCCAGCATCGTGTTTGGAATGGTTTTCCATTCCATCCATGTTCCATTTTTCTCGCGCGGATCGAGAAAAATCGCCGCGACGCCTCGGAATGCACATTTCTCGTGTGGATCGATGGCGTTTGATGGCAGATGTAGAAAAAGAAGAGGAATGAAAACCATGCCGACCGTTCAGGGGAACCGGGTTCCGTAGGCCAACTAGCCGAACCACAAGCTGCATTCGGTGGAACTGTGGAAAAATAATTCAAATTCATCAGATCTTCAACAAGAATTTGGCCGGGCGTTTTTACCAAGCAGAAGCAACGACGAGTCCTCGGTCCGTGCAAATTCCTACTACTGGCTTCGATGTTTCCTCACAACCTCGGCCACTTTATTAGGTTCGTGGCCCCTTTCTTGCACAGAGAAGTGACCACTCAACGATCGCGGAATTTTGCACTGCCCCCGATACAGTGTAAAATCATAGACCCGCGGGGTCCCAGAGTGAGTCACGGTCCTCAGATCCATCGACAGTGTCCCCACGATGACGGAGATCGCATTTTCCCAAGTCCGAAATAACCGAGTCGCTGCGTTGACATTTTGACGGTGAAGAGCATGACCAACCCTCGGATCCGATTCTCTACAGCGGTTTACAGAGCGTGCGGCGTCGGAAGCACACCGACGCGTGTGGGACGGAAGCATAAACGTGGCGCAGAATGACCTCATGGGCCGCGAATCACGCGAGTTGCGTGAAGATTATTTTTGAAACTAGGTTGCCGAACCAGTGCGCCAGCCAGGTATTGGCCACGCGCGTGAAGATGCTGCCTCCGTCAGAGTTTCGTAAGACGACGATGTGTGCAAAGTGACCGATTACTTGCACTTACTCGACGGCGCTCCATTTCGTGCGCTTTCCCCGGCTGGTCGATGGCCACCAGTCGACCGTTCGAAGTCACATGACAAATCGCCTCTAACCATGACCCGGTTTTTTGGGTTGTCAGCGAAACGAAGCCGATAGTGTAGTTCTGTGTAGCCATATTTTTGGGGAAATCGCTACACGAGCGGGACAATATTTCAGACACAGCGGGAATTCGTTCAAATAGGTAATAAATAGATATTTTTAAAAGACTTCAATATAAACATGAACATATTGAATTGATTGATTTTTGAAAACATAGCATACAATATTTCAGCCTGTTATGCGGAACTGCACAGAGGGAATCATCCGTACGATGAGAAACTGATCCGCTTCTGATGACCAGCGGCGTTGTCACGATAATGTCCCACTCAAATCCCTCCAAAATCCGCGTAAAGGGTGTAATGTTGCGGCCGTTCCGTTCAAGTTTTTGGGTTAAGTATTGGGGTTTTTGTCGTGCCGCTCTTGAAACCGAACCGAACCGGGTACTTTGAAAATCCGAAACGCACGAACCACCGAACAATCGCCACGGGCTGAGAATGGAACTAATTTGAAGATGAAATATGAACCTCCCTCAATGCGTGTGTACGTGGGTTCATACTCCAACGTAAGCGTTGTATACTCAGAGCGAAAGGATGATGGAAATGGCGGCGAAAAAAGGCCCCAAAAAAGGCTCACACTTTGCTCAGCACACAAGCACGGTGCGCCTTTGCTTTGCTTCTCCTTCGACAGTTCGGTTGATGGGAATCGTGAGCCATCCTAGCGCAAGCATAGCCAGCATCGCTTCATCGCGCACAGAACAAAAGACCCCTCGAGAGAGTCATAATGGTACAGAACCGTGAACGAGTAATGTAAACATTTGCCTACCAATAATGCACGCCGCTTCTTTTCGCTGGGCTGGACGTTCTCGTCGACGATGGACGACGACGATGCAACTGCAACAGCTCCATCTTCTCCCGTAAGAAAGGTCCAGTAATTTAAAAAAAACGGACATTACGTTTCGGGGTCAAAACTCAATCCATAGCGTGTGCTCTACGCACGAGTGCACGTGCGCGTAAATGGAGTTCGTGCGTTAATATATCCTATCTGCCGCCGGCGGTTGGTCGGTCTTTCACTCTTTGCTTTCCCCCGAAATCCATTTGCACTGCGAGCACTCGTGCACATTAGAACAAACCGGGCCACCGAAGCGGAGAAACATGAAACCGGCAACCGGGACGTGCGGTTGAGCATAAAAAACGAAACAGAATCGACCCAATGTAGAAGAGCGGGGCCAGGAAAAGGAGCATTCGAGAAGGGCGGACAGGGAAAAGCAGTAAATTGAGCAGCAGAACCTCATTATGCATACAATCTACGGACCTCGCCGTCGCCGGTCGGCAGCGCAGCAGCGGCACCCGGAAGTAGGAAAGGCGCCCAGCCAGCCAAACGGGTAGCCGTTTTCCGTTCTGTCCGAGGACCCCCACAGAGAGTAGCGGAATGGTCTCTACTGAACAGGAATTGCACGGTTGGAGAAAACTAAGAACCCCAATGAATAAAAAGAAGGCTGAAACGGACATGAGGTAGTAAGCAGGCGCTAGAGGACACTGGCACCAGGATTGAGTTATGCGCTGCTCCACCGCAGGCGTCGGTGGAAAGGCGAGAAAATTACGTTGTTTGGTCGAAGACCGTTCACTACGTCGCTACGTCAGTTACAGCCGGATGCGTGCCTCTCAATAACACCCGAAAGCCACTCGACTGAGTGTTTGTTACACTTTGTGGCAAAGCGTTTGTTGTCACAACACTTCACGTACTTCTCTAGCAACAAGTCGGCCAATAACTAGTAATCGGCCACTTTCCATCAATTTAACATGTTCTTCTATGTCTCCATGTTCCTTTAAAACGATTCAATGCTATAATAGCAGCCGGACCTGAATTATAAGCTTTCCAACTAGAGATTGTTTCATTAATACAAACAATGTGTTAGAATCGATTGTTAGTTGACGCAAAACAGCCAATGCAGTATTATTAATGGAATCACCAATCAGGATGTAACATAGCGGCCGCATTCTAATCATTAATAGTGCCACAAATCAGATGCATCAGCACATATTGACCCACCTACTAAACATTCCCTTTGGGGTCCTTTCCAAATTGACTGAGTTTTTGATGGATTGGATGTTTTCCCAAAACGGACAGAATCGATGAAACTGGCAGCAAAGCAATCAAATTAGTGCGGGTTGCGAAGCGCGTGGAACGGCTAATGTTGCAGGCAAACATTGGCAAGGCTATCCGAACTCCGAAGAGTGCCGCGATCTGTCCACGACAGCGTTCCCGTAAGGGCTAAGGGTGCTATTAATCGAATCTTTCCCCTGCTTCATTTTTTCCCTCGCGCATGTACCGTGCGTCCCGAGGCTGCCGCGGATTGTTTGATGCTTCGTCACGACGGTTGGCACCATTTCCCATCAACCGTCATCACCCTTCGTCAATAAACACGCGGCAGCATGTGGGTTGTGGGTACCCTGGAAAAACTCTATTGATTACCATTAATGTAGGCCCGGAACATATGCTGGCGTGAGAAGCACTAGCTGTCCTCCTCGGTTCTCGTGTTGGGCTACAGGTCATCGACTCTTGCTGTATCCTGCAACACTGATGACGCACTTCCGGCGAGAAAATACTTCTATCGGAACAGGAACCCCAAAAGTCCCAAGAAACGATACGATGCGAATGGAATCTGTTACACAATGAGGGTGGTACCAACTTGTACCGGAGTTCCGCCCGTCACTTCCGGATGCAAATGATTGAAATCGAAACACACCGGAGCAGCGGCACCCTAACCTCAACGTCGACCCCATTCCAGGTTTTCAGCTGCCCGACACGACACTGACCACAGAGCTCCGCGTTATCTGACCTCTCGGGAGTTTCCCTGATTTCCACGAGGCCGCTTTCGCTTCCAAGCAACAAGCATGTGGGGGGCGTTGTCTGTCCGCACGCTGACACACATCGCCCGCCGCGATGGTAACCGACCGTGGATCTGCAGGTGACGAGATACCGGCCGGCCGGCCAGCCGGTCAGCTGGTTTGCAGGCCGGTTCGCCGTGTAACGGTTTTGTAATTACCGACCTGAAACATGGGAATCTCGGGAGGAGTTAACGCGACCCGAATTGAACTACCGTTTTTCGTGCTTCGATTCCGCCCGCCAGGCGGTTCGGCGGCTCATTTTGGGTCTGCTTTCGCTTGCCTTTCCGGTGGGGTGGAAAAGGGCTCACCGGACGGCAGGCACGGGACACGATCATTTATCTCGTGCTTTGTTTTCGGCCACCCTTCATCAAGACGAGTGAGGGTTCCCCCAGAAACAACCCAACCCAGGGGTAAAAAGTGGCAAGTGGCACAGAAAAAAGAAAATTGTTTCGTGTCAGTTATCTAATTTGATTGTCAAGCGTTTCGAACTACACGGCGGCACCCGGTCCCCCCGATACTTGCGGATGTCACGAATATGAGTTTGTCTAAAACACTGAAACACTAATTATAGGTCTCGGTACAGCGAACCGGAAACAAACAGTAAACCCCCTCAGTTGGAAAGCATCGAAAGGAAATTTGCTGTGACGTCTGAGTCCACCATAGCCCGGTTATTCTGTTCTGAATCTACTGCGAGCTGGTGATCAATGTTACCTTCTTCTAATAAACTTGATGATAATGAGTTTAGTTTCAGTTTATTTTGGGCCATACTGCTGGTGTGTAATCTATTCCATGAATTTCGTTTTGTTTCTCTCTGTTGATCAAACTCTAGATCCATTAAGTCGCAACCCATTCCCCTATTCTCTATTCTCGCCAGCTAATCGGCATCAATTTTCGATTGGCGCCTTTCTTCAAGTGGCCACTCTGTTTCGAGTGGCAAGCTGCTCATTTTCTTGGACAGACTTCCCGTCAGTGCCAAGTCTCGAGTAAATCCAGATGAGTTCACTAATGCTCTGCGCGCGAACCCCTCTCGGGATTATGGTTGACGGCTCGCGCATACGAGCTGTAGACGACTCAGCACTAGCTTTTATTTATGACGGGTAGCGAAGCAACAAACTTATCACTCACCAACAGTAGTGTGGTGGTTGTCAAAAAGATGTTGCTTCTGCTGTCACAATCTGTTTCCCAACCAGCGGGCGTCGTTTTCTCGCCGTCGCCGTTATATTTCTGTCCCCCTAGGGCCATCGGCCATCGGCTTTCCTCGTATCAACCTCTCGCTGCTCTATAATCAACCAGCACCGAAAAAAGGCAATAAAACTGGACCACGCGCGGACAGACGACGCGTACGTTGTTACGGTTCAATGGGCCGTTGACATTGGGGCGGCCATCAACAGCAGGTTGAACGATGGAGGGACGCTCGCTGGTTGGGAACTGCTATTTCAAGACACCCCAAAATTATCGATTTCGACTCCAACGACGCACTATCAGTTGTTTCGTGGCGTCGTGGCAAGAGAGAGAGCAGACTAGTTGTTCCCCTTGGCCGTCGGCGGAGTGGGTTTTCTTTTACCGGTTCCTGGCCAGCTATTAGAAGCCGGCCAAATTTGAACGGAAAAATGTAGGCCACAGCAAACGCAAAGACCTTGGCTGGTAAGGGGTTGACCGGTCACTTTTAACAATCGCCACAATCGCCAACAGAAGCAACAGTAGAGCAATAAAATTGAATAATATTATTCATATAAGCAGAACGCGATAGTTTTTCTTGCTGAACCTGTTCCATCGATAGGGTAGACATCCTGAATCCAAACCATGGCACGCGATAGGACAACTCACCTAAAAGAGAGAGACAGAGAGGAAAAAGAGACATTATTAACGAGTGATTCATTTTGAAGTTGAAAAAAAGGACATTAAAAATAATTACGTAAAGTCAATCGAAATGGGGACGGTTCCTTCTTTGATTTCTGATTAGACGGGTAATGTTGCAATCAGACACGTTAGCAGACGTACCCAACATAGGCTGCCGATTAAGGCGACAGGCACAAGAAGCTCGCTTCACCAGACTGGCTTTCAAACGTCTTTCAAACCATGGCCTAATGACAGAGCACGTACCGCGGAGTGAGACGACTCCACAACGAAACATTTTCCTACCTTCCAACGAACGAAAGGGCTAACGCAATGAAATATACTTTCAGGAGATATTTTACATAATAACATACACACAAACCCCAAGATGGGCAGAACGCGAACCCGGGGCGAACACATCGACGAGGGCATAAATTAGGTGTTGCTATTCGCTTCCACAGCCGTCTGAAAGGGCGATCTGAGAACGATCAATAAACCAAACAACACCCTCTAGGAAGTCGCACCCATCTTCGCGAGAACCTTACGACGCTCCCGTCTGTGTGCCCGCTGCGGGGTGCGCTACCACGGCCCTACAAAATTATCTCACGCCCCCCGCCGGGAGGATCGGTCATGTCACAGCCAATCGAGCGCAAATGGTGTCGATGATGGTTGGGTTTAATGTTGTCTTCGGAAACGGAACGGCAGTAAAACCCACAAGTAGCTGGGCATCCGCACGAAGGCCCCCGCTTTAAGACGGAGCAGACATCGAAGCGCACCGGAAAAGTGGTTCCAATTCCTGTGGCGACGTCACTGGTGTTCTATTTTCTTCCCCACCACACACTCGACAGTCGCGTCTGTTTGTCCTCTCGTTAGTTTCCTGAGCGTTCCTCGAGAGTCAGCAGCCACCCACTTGAACGGAAGCAGGGTTCAATGAACCCCGCGTGTCCCCGAGGAACGCGCTACGCCGTACCGAAAACTGATGCTTGTGGTCCCAGAGAACAGAACCGATCAACCGGGGGGGGATCGTCTTAAAGAAACGGCTTTCTAAGCCAGGCTTTGAGGGTGGCCACGGAACCGAG
>NW_026454048.1:0-6668 GCF_943734635.1 Anopheles cruzii
AACTGAAACCGAAACAAACACAGCGAATGGCGACAAATTGCGGACGGTCGCAGACAAGAAAGAAGTTATGCCGGTTGAGGTGTTTATGTTGCTGCTTCGAGTAAACGTGACCAGATCCTTGATGTTTGTTTGAAGCACCCTGATTCCTGGGAGCCTCTCCCGGGCAGGGGCTTCCGCTTCAAAGCTGCACACTGGGGACATAGTCCATATGGCTGGCTGTGCGCCGTCAATATCAACATTGAGGTGATTATTTAATTTAATTGTCAACCGCACCCAAGCTGCACCGACGGTGCACCACCGGTGCATTGATCTGCGGGACCCTCGTTCCACCGAATGCGCCGCACACCCGCGCAATTAGCCGTGCCCAAAACCATTATCCGATCCGAACCCAAACCCGGACCTTTCGGATCGGACCTCTCTCGACCTCCCCGGGACCGTGCGAAGAAACCCTGTGGTGCGTGGCGGAACTCGGAACCATTGTTGTTTCCAGGAGCCGTCGGAGCATCGACGAGCGTGCGCGGGGATAATTTATGTGGTTTTAAATCGGTATTGTCGCATCACGCTGTGCGGCGCTCCGTCATCCGTTTGCTCCGTGTGGTGACTTTCGGAGCCGCGCGCGCACCCAACGTTGCGATTCTAATGCTCGATCCGGATCCGGACGACCGATCTCAGGCCACTCCAATTGGCGCAGCTGTTGACATTTTTCTTTTGCGATCACTGCGGTCGGTCGGCAATGATTGAGATGTAAACCGACCGTCCGACCACGTGCCAGCCGCCAACGGACGTGGACATGGTAAAAGAAATCGTATGGTCTGAGAAATGGTAGACATCTGTCGCGCAGTTTTATTGCCCAACATAGAGAAACGATGATGGATGAATGCAACATCATGCAAACAGGAGCATCCTTTAGAATGTGTTTGTAGTTGAATTCAAGTAGAGTTAATAATATAGCAACACTATTTTGTTGTGTTAATCGTTTACATCTGAATTGCTAATTTAATTCCATAATCAGAACAAGGGTCAAAAATGTTGTACTAAGAGCCACTTTAGTAAAAATTTTAAAATAATTAAAAACTGATGGAACGGATGGAACGGATGGAATAATTAATACTGATACTGAAACTGATGGATTAATACATGTTAAAACTCAAACTAAAGCTAAAGTTCAAACTAAAACTGAAATCGTATTAATGTTTAATGTCCCAAACTACCATCACACTGTACTCGTATATAGCAATGAAATCAAAAGTAATATTTTTATTTCAACAATAAATATTAATGAAAATGCTAAATACTCTCTGATTATCTAGTTCGGGTTCTAGTTTTATATTGTACAGGGTGTTCCATCACGATCCAAATATTTAAATGCAGAATAAATTCGCCATTTGTCAGTCGATTTTGACAAATTAGCCAGATTCTGAAACTTCAGTCTATGAAATTTTAATCATGGATTAATTTACGGTAAAACAGCGGGCTGAAATACTAGAGTACTACACTACATTGAAAATAATCGTTCAACTGTGAAAACTGTGAAAACTAGGCGTGCTTAATAATGCCGATTTTTGTCTGACTTCTTTCTGGGTGGCTATTCGAAGAGTGAGGTTTATGCCAGCCAATCGAAGACCATTGAAGAACTGAAATCTAACATCACAGTGGAAATTACTGCTATTAAGTTGTGTATTACCGAAATGTTGTCCCAAAAAAGGCCGCTTTTGTTTGTCTAATGGAGGCGGTCATTTGATCAATATTGTATTCTGGGTAAATTGTTAATAAACGGCATTCTATACCCCAAATAAATATTGTTCATTTGTCAAAATCGATCGACAAATAGGGAAGCCATTCAACATTTAAATATTTGGATCGTGTGATGGACCACCCTGTATATTTCGGAATGCTTCCTCAACCTACTCAAAATTCTTAAGGAGAATTCACACTTCAAAACCATCAAGAATTGATCAAAGCTGCCTGCTGTCATAAACCAGATACTTCTTTTATTGTTTTAAATTTGACAGTTTCTATGAGCTCCCAAGTTTCACTCCAACCAATTTCTTCCAATACTTAATCGACGGTCTGACGTTTGGTGTGTGGCGACCCGTGGCATGTCGCATCCACAGTCACACTCTCCCCGGCCCGTGGTTTGTACACATCAATCATGTTTTGGCACAAACCGCCACCAAAGTGACATTGGTTAATATGTCTACGCGCGCAGAGCCTCTGGCGATCGCCGGCTATGCGCGCGCGCTCCAATGATTGTTAATCATAGTTTGTTTATCGGGTAGGTGCCATTCGGTGCCCATTAGGCGGTTATTAAACCTACCGACCCTCAGGGGTCGGAAGGTGTCGGCCCGGGCACTCCTAGCAGACTCCTAGCGGCCTGGCCGGCCTGGCCTAATGGTTCCAGTTGTGGAGCCAACGAACGAAATCACGTTCCCGTTTTGTTTTCCGTGAAATCCGTCAAATTCAACACCGTCGCCGTCGGCAAGGGGCCAGCAAGGAATGGCGGCCGCCATGCTGTCGGGTCGGGTCGGGCTGCGCGTTACATGGCTACAGAGTTGACGGTAATGTGTGAAAATGATAAACGCGGTGCTCTCCGAAGGGGTTACCACCACACACGGTGGAAGGTCAAGCCAAGCTAAGCTGTACGTCCCCAGATGGAGCAAACGACGTCCGAACAACACGTGCGCTCTCTCTCTCGTGTGTGTACGTTAGTGCCTTTAGTGCCTGTGGCATCAGACTAGACATAGGTGGAAGCAAACTCCCCGGAACGTTAGTCATCATTTGCATCTTTCGGTTAAAAGCAAATAAACATCGTCTAATCGACGCGCGTTCCGTCAGTCGACTTCGATGGGTTCTGCCGTGTTTATACAGCGAATGCATTTGTGCTTCTGGGAGGTTTCGGATGACCACAAGCCGCCTCGGACACGACCAGACGCAATCAATTGGGGCGTTTTTATAACCTTTTGGCCCATGTACTAGCTCCGCTTGTGGAGCATTTCGTTCAAGTTACTCCCAAATTGAGACGGGTTAAAAAAACGGAGAAACGGAGTTGAAGTACTGGTGAGACATGTTTCGCTGCCTGCCCGCGATGGTATCAGCAACGACACGAGACTCCACAGCAACCTGTTCCGGGCCCAGCATCAGATAAGGCCAATTTGAATACGGTTGGCCCTGGCTGGTAGCCCGGGACACACCGCGACAACCAGCGATGGGGACACTGAATTGCAGATAAACGCTGAAGTTACCGGCCGGCCAGCCGGCCAGCCAGTAGCTTGTTGTGAGCCATTAATTATCTCCGACCGTCCGTGCAAATCCGTCCGTGGTGCAGGGGTGCAGGTGTGACAATCGTTCCAAATTAACATGTCGCGATCCGTGACGTCGCCTGGTCGCCCGCCTGATGAACTGTCCGGTCAAGGCGAAAGCGCAGGCTCTTGGAGGGCGGTAAGTTTTGCAACCCTCATCCTACCGGGCTGGCGTAAATCACGATCTTGCGGGATCTAATCGATGCAAATGTGTGTTAGTGATGTGGCGATAATTAATTGCGTTATCTGGTGGGTACGCTGGCCAACATGAACCATTCCACGCGCCTGAGCACCGGGAAAGTTTTTATTTTTTTGTTGTTGCGTGTCACAGCGACCAATGTCCGAGACTGCAGCTAACCGCTGTCGCTGTCGTAGGTGTTGTTTTGTAGCGATACTTATCGTGTTGTTATCGGTTGGTATCACACCGACCGACCGACCGACCGGTGGTGATATCAGCTTATGTTGACGAGAGCCTCAAAGCTATAAAACGAAGAAACACGATAAATTGTCTACAATACACCCGGCGGCGACGTCGCCGGGGAATGTGGCGTTATCTGGGTGACTAGTTTTGTCCCTCAGAGGGTTTTGTCCCTCAGACTAGTCTCTCAAAGTTAATGTCATAGTTTGGAATGAACGTTCGTTACGTATCCAGTACTTTCTCCATTTATTACGCGCACTCTTAGCAATTCCCGAAGCGAGGTTTGATATTTGTCCTGGGCAAAAACCATCCGGGCCTTCAAGATTGAATTTCTTTTCATCACTCCAAACGACCTGAAATTAGTAAAAATATTAAATATTGGAAAACTCAATGTATTGATAGCTTCCATAATTTCATTCATCTTTCCATGACATATGCTCCTTCGCAAATTTCAATCTTGCTGCTTTGTGGTGTGTCTTCATTGCTGGAATTTTTCTCATTGATTCTCTGACAATGCTTACAGAGAAACTAATAGTTCTCCAGATTGTAGCATAGCTAACATTCATGTGCAATTCATGAATACGCCGACAACTTTTCGTAGCATTAGACGCAGCTTTAACTACTCTTCGTTCATCTCAAGGGTAAAATAGTTTTGGCTGACTTCCGAGTGTTATATTC
The DNA here is from genome assembly GCF_943734635.1 of Anopheles cruzii. NCBI lineage: Eukaryota > Metazoa > Arthropoda > Insecta > Diptera > Culicidae > Anopheles > Anopheles cruzii. The sequence goes on from NW_026454048.1 coordinate 4,396, forward strand.
CAATGGATCTTTCAAGTAATTATTGGCAACCTTTGGAGATCGTTTCAGTAATGAGGCTATTTCACGATTTGACTTCCCAACACTATGGTACGCTTCAATTTTGCCTTTTTCGCCTTCTCGTTATTGAGTTCCACGACTCATTTTTTATCAAAATGGCCAATTGACTACAGAAAATATGAGAGACTACTGTGATTAAAAAACTGAGTCATTTGACAATTCAACTACTGTCTACTAACTGGACTAGGACTGACTATTACAAGTGAGGCTATCATTTTGAAACAGCCGTTTTGTCGTTTTTTGGCTGCCTAAGTCAAAATAAGCATTCTTTCGGAAAACAAAAAAATGGATATTATTTCTTTTGCAAAACTAATTGATTCCTCATCTAAGAAAAATAGGTCCAGCGTTTTATCTTAGCCTCAGTCTGAAAAAACAGTTGAGGCTATCATTATGAAAAGCACGTGTAGTTTGTAGGTCCGACTGCGAACGGACAGTTTCCTAATGGAAAACGAATGTCCGCGTCGAGCTTTTCCTGTTGGCTTACCCGTTTATTAGCACCTTTGGCCCGGAGTTGATGCCCTACCAACCCATCGACCAGCCTCTTTTGTTTCGCGTGAAACATCTAACCTTTCCCGTAAGCCCTGCCGGACTCTTTTCGGTCGGCTTTAGCGGCCGCACTTACTTAAGCCCCAGCTGCTTGGACCCCGGACCCACACCCAATAAACACCCGAGCGATCATAATTGGAACAGCGACCCCATAGCCCACCGAATGTCCTCCCGAGGGTCCCGGAGAAGCTTACGGTCGATGGCTTTTTTTGGGCATTAAGTTCCGTCCTGTAGTAATAACAGTTATTTGCCGGTTGGTCGAGGTCGTGAGCGAAGGATTAGTGAGCAACCCCGTGGCCGTTGGCAAAAAGTTTTTCCGTCGTCACCCCAACTTGGGCTGCGATCGATGATTGGCCCGTGATTTCGTTGCCTTCGGGCCCTAACCACATGCCGGTTGCCGACGACAAATGACACAGTTTTCAAGCCCACGGACCCGTTCTCATTTCCGCTTTCCCTTTTCGCCGGAAGTGGAGCATCGTCTACAAAGTAGTGGTTTCCTTCAGAGCACGCGGGCCCCATATTGTGCCCCGTTTACGTTTGTTGTTAGATCGATTATCCACATTAGAGAGAGACGGCTCCTCGGGGGGTGAGCTTTTGCCGGTCGCTCTGGGCTCGGGCTTCAGTTCGGGAAGCACCTGAAGAATGAGCTCGAGCGTGTAACGAGCGTTACGCCCTTTGAAAGGGCCCCAAGGTGGTTACACTTTGGGCGGGCCCAAGCACATCGAAGGGGGTCACCGGGGCCCCGGCAAGGTGTTCAGCATAATAATAGCCTATCAAATATCAATTTCCTTTGCCGGAGTTGTAGGTTGCGCTATGCGACCGATGGGAACATAAATCATAATCCGGCATCGGTCAAACCTGAATGGTTGTGTTGGTCGGGGTTTTGGTTGGAGACCACACACACCCCACGGGAGGTGTCGGAAGGTTTCGGTTTTTTGGGGGGAAAATCATATAAATTATCGTCTGAGCCGTGAACGTGAAGCTTAGGGCTCGGGTTCGACGGAGGGTTCATTGTTGCGTCAATTGATGGTTCGCTTGGTTCGCTAATTGAAGGAATTTGGCTTAGACCACGGCCTAGGCCAGGCCAAGAAGCCCCAGAAGAATGCGTGAGGTGGTAATGGAAGCGACTTTGGAGCGATTGCTTTAATCGGCTTTTCGGATTTTCAAGTCCCTTTTTCGGTGGGTCACACCGGTACTACTTCCGCCGTAGATCCACCGTAAGCTGATGGAATATTCTCACCTGAATGGGTTGGCGTGGACCGTTGAAGTTTGTTAGTAATTAAATTCTTTCTCTAAGACCTTTCTTAGAGGCAGAGATGGCGTTTAGTTTGAATGTGGATTTTTGAAACTTTAGAATTGTTCGTTTTTTTATCGTCCGCTTTTCTATGTTTCATTTTTTCCTTCATTTAACATTATTCATATTTGCATCGCGCATTTCTCTTTGAGCTTTTAATGTCCTATGATGTAGCGGAAGGTGCATTTGGTGCGGAGTATCCATTATCACCACACTTCCTTCTCCGAAATGACAGATCATATTTTCTGTGACACGCGGTTGCTGCCGTGACAAAAATACTAAAGTTCTGCTTTTGGAATCCCCTAAACCATCACAAAACAACCGCGCCATCGAACGTCTCGGGGAGTTGCTAAACCAACGACAGCCATCACGTAAC
>NW_026454048.1:7157-12217 GCF_943734635.1 Anopheles cruzii
TCAACCGCGCCTCGAACGTCTCGGGGAGTTGCTAAACCAACGACAGCCATCACGTAACGGAGGAAGTCCAAAAGAGATTACCACGATGTACTGAAGTTGTCTATTTTATACCAATAGAAACTTTAGCCATTGAAGCAATTACATACACTGGAAACACTTTTGGCAAAAAAATATTACAAAAACCAATAGCAAACTTAACTCGACAGCAGCAATACAGCTTCCGGTATGCCCTATGATACACCCAGGACACCATCAACATCTGACAGCTGAGTTAGTCTGGGGGTTAGGTCATCCATTAGTGAAATAAATGTCACATGCATCATGCAAGCTTAATCTTGTTAAGTACGATTAATAAAACGTACATTTAATAAATTCGAGTTCGTGCGTCGAAAAAAGTTGTTCGTTGGTGTGCTACGCCACACTCATGTGGACTTCATGACAAATTCCCAATCATCATTACCAAATGGTCCACCCAAGTGTACCGAGTGTTCACGACTTTAATTTAGTGGAGTGTCATTTACGAATTACATCCGAGAGTGTGCCAGCGTATCTTCTGTGTTCTTGTTTCCATCGTGACCAAGAATTAAAACTCCCCCAAGTGGCAAGCGCCGGCTCTCCGGTAGACTTCAGTCGTAATTACTTTTGGTTTTCCCTCTTGGCACCACCCCTAGTTCGTGACCCAGTTCTCAGTTGGCGTCGTTCCCGGGTCGGCCATACTTCCGCAGGCCGGCTGGTCGCATGGCGCTGCGCTTCTTTGCATATATGGTCCATGAAAAATTACTATTCCAGACGTCGGCTCCGGCTGAAAGCTGACCGCTGGAACGTGCTGCCACAACACGCCGATGCCGATAATTTGTTACATCTCGCTGTCTGCCACATCTATATATACTTTTTTTTTGCTCAGCACCCCGATGCCCGGAAATGGTCGGATGGCGGCACTGTTTGCATTCCGCGGAACGCCACACACACACACATGCCCACGCCCACGAGTGGCAGTTTGGAACTTTAATGAGTTGTTGGTCCCTCGTTCCAGGGACGCCGTAGCATTAAAGAAGCAAACCAAAACATGTGTTCAGAAGAAACTGGGCTCACCCTTTACTGTCCGACAGTAGAGAGTAGACGGAAGAATGCATCCGTTGGAAGTAGCCTGGGCCGGCGGGTAGGATCTCTTGCCAAATCAGCAACCGGTAGTAATCGGCATGCCGAAGAACCGGCGCTGTAGGTCTGGATCTCTTCCTATCTACCACGGCGATCTCGAGAGCTGAGGGTGCGTACAACGCCAGCGTCTGTGTTTGAAGTAAACAAAGAATTGTTTTATTGACTGCTACGAAATGGGTTAACCTGGTCCGACCGGCTGCAGACTGTTTGGCCCACATAGCGCCCGGAGAACGGATTGTGTCATATCGGCATCCTATTACATTGCCGGGAGCGCACGGAACACGGAATGCGATTGCGATCGCGGGCCGTGCATCCGCCGTCTGCTGCTGCGGTAGGTAACGATCTCCGGAGCCGCCGTCGTTTTGCGTAACACATTTTTGGTCTATTTTAGAAGAAAAAACCCCACACACGTCGTAACTCTTTTATTCTGGATGCTTCTGGAGTGCAGTGGCGGCTCAAATTACATAACGGGTGTAGCCAGGTTTTTGGATTTCAATTGAGCCGCTCCGTTTGAATCCGGACCGCCAGTGGGTGTCGTTAGGCGCACTGCGATCGGATTGTCAATCGTTTCACCACAATTAGTCACGCTCGATCGCTCATCTCGACATCGACCGGGCGGCCGGCCGGCCGCGGATGTTGCGGTGACCTAGGCTCTGGCCGCTCTGGTCACGGTGGTCCACCGGCGTAGGATCGGTGGTGGTGACACCGAGACCTCCCGCCGAGATATGAGCGGACGTTTTAATGGCATTTTCGCACGCACGCACGTGCCCGCCATCGAAAGGGCTGACAAAATCGTCATACCAGTCCGACCGACCGACCGGTACCGGTTGTCCGGAGTGTGGAGTCGACCGGAGTCGATTAAGCTGGGGAAGGTCACGCTGTGGCCTCTTTGCGGTGTTCCAATTATAGGGCAGCCGTCTCTATTACTCATTAGTTAATTGATTTTGATCGAAATGGCCATCTTGCCACCATTCGAGGCCAAGCTTTGCTCCGCAGCGGGTAACTTATCGGACTTAGAACCACCACGTTGGGTCGCTTTTTACTGATTGAAACCGTAACCGAAGGAGTTGGTCTCCAGTCGTTTCTTCGATTAGTTGATCGGAGATATTGGAAGAAACCCTTTCACAAAGTAATTTAGATTTTGTTGCCGCTCGGCCCGTGGTTTGGTTCCGTTTCGTTGGTCCTCCATAGACGAGCATTTCCGTGGAACCGACGTATCGCGTGGAACCGATCTAGATTTATAATAGTCACCCTCCGCAGATTGATCGTTTTGTGATCTGAACTCACGAAACCATTGTTGCAGTAACAACAAGAATGCAGCCACAAGACGCCAGATTTTCGCATCGATGCGGAGTGCCTCTCGTTATGCACGGCGATCGATGAGTCCACCTACGTACTTTGTTAGCTGAAGATCTCGATAATGCACTGCCATCATGACGTTCATGGGTAAACGCTCTGGTCCACTCATGGGAGACTTTTCTTTCTCCCAAAAAGCCCGTCCCGGGGTAAGTCGCCGTTTACACACGGCTATCTATCCCATTCGATCTGACTGCTTCATAATGCATCGTAACCATAAACATAAGCATAATCAGCGTGAGCCGTACGATCGCGAGATCGGGTTCAATTGACGATTGCAATGCGTTGGTGCCACTTTAGCATTTCAGGTTTTTTCTAATCGACGCAACGTCTAACGCTCTTGTTGCGTGCCTTGTCCCCTGGGCTTCTTGTTCTGTCCGGGCAAGTCATCTGCCTTCCTTCCGAACGTATTTTCTTGTTTCCGCACGAGAGCAACGACGCAGTTATTTATGGCGGTCCAATATCTCACTAGCATATTCCGGGCCGGGCAGCTCGGTTTCGTCTGTGACTGGAATCAATTATACACGTAATAAATTGTGCATTCGATTCTGACACATGCCTGACACCCGCGCACGGCAGCACTGGAGCTGGTGCAGTTGCGTCTCGGTAGCTACTGGGCCCGACGGCAAACCGGTGGAACTGAAATCGAGCTGCAACAAAAAGCGAAAACCACTTAACACACCACCGGAGGAGTCGGAGTCGGAGCTTAACCGATGCCCTGAACCGCACTTGAAGCCTGGAGGCCTCTTGATAGATGACCATTTAATGTGCAAGTAATTTGTTTTATTCTTCTCCACCGTAACTCGAATTCCTTTTTTCTGGGGCTGGCTTTTTTCACCCCGAAATGAACCCCCCGAAAAGCAAGATGCGCCCTTTTTTGTGCAATTTTTCATGCATCTCACCACCGATCACTGTCAGCTGGAAGTGTGAATGTTTATTTCAACCAAATGGTGGTCTGGCAGAACTTGCTGGTCTCGATACCGAATGCCTGGCCTGAAAGGCTGTGAGGATATCGCACCGTGGGATCAACGTTGAACGACTTTATAGTGTTTTTTTTCAACACGTTCCGGAATGGATTTCTAACATGATGATAAGTTTTCTCTTTTTCTCTAGAGTTTTTGTTACCAATTAGTTATGAAGTTCTGAGCTCTTTTAAAGGAAACCCTTGTGAAACTTTTGTACTCTACTCTGCCGGTCCGATGGTGTTTCAAGAGTAAAAGACTTTGACTTATGTTTGTAATCGTTCCGATTTGTTTAATAATCTCCGTGTGAATGACAAAAGCAGTGTGTTTGTGTTAAAATGGAAAGTATTTAGCTCTTAATGACTCCATTCCTGCGGTCACCGTAGGAGCTATGGAGATTTCTGTTACTTTTTCAAACTCTACCACAAACAGGGCTCAGACGCTTGGTGTCGGTTCACCAAACAAAAAACCCCGAGGAGAAGCCTGCGAGAGGCCATCGTCAACCCACGCAAAATGTTTTCCATTTCGGTGTCGTCGTAAAATGTAGTAAAAGATGCTTTTGCTTTTCGCTGTATCAAATCACTGCGGCTGCAGATGCAGTCCCCTTACCGGCCGTGTGGACATGGCTGTGGCTTGTGTAGTTTGATGGTGTGCCGACCACGATTAAAGCGATGGGGGCAGCCGGCGGAACTTTCTCCAACCCACACGCGTAACACCCAACAACTTCAACTCCCTCCGGCGGGTCCTCCAAGCGGAGACACAATGGTCCGTATTGACAGCCAAAGTCAATCTGCGGCGCCGCCATCGCCAAGAGATGGCGACCGCCGTCGCTGAAGCCACGGAAAGAATGCAACAAATTGCGGCACTCGATGAGATGCACTCGACGGGGCCCGGCCGCGAAGTGTCCCCGCCCTAGGGACGATTGATTGCATGGCGCAGGAGACACCGAGACGCGGCTGACCGAGATCTATGCAAATCGCTGCGAATTAGTAGCATACTTTGGCCATCTTCAAGGCGTGCTGCGATGCGATGGAAAAGGTTCTCCAGCGGCCCGAGCTTGTTAGCACGGACAGTCGGGAAGTGCAAAAAAATGGCATAAACTCTCAGCGATGCAGGAGTTGCAGTGGCGCCCGGTGACAAATGAAAGGAAATAAGTCTTCAAAAGCCGGCGACCGACCGTCTCCCGGGACTGGGGAGGGGCGCTGCTGCCGAATACGGGCGACGGGAACAACACATTCTGTACTCACGATCTAGGACACGATGTCGCGATGCTGTCATTGCGCGCAGCAAATCTTGGGGCGTGTGTTATGCGCGGAGACGGGACATGCAACATGGGAAACAAATGGCAATAGAAATGCAAATCCCCGTCCACAGCAGAGATAGCCAACGATGGGGTGGCGCGATAGTTTAATACCAGTAAATCCCGTTTCCCGGAGGGTATCGCATTTGTCCGCTCGGGTGTCCGATGGTGTTTAGTGATCCTCTAACGCTAGTGTCCCCCCGCCGGTACAGGCGCCGCTTCGCTGCATCGTTGTGGTTGGAGGAAAAAAACGGCTCTCAAATAAATTCCTCCCCTAGCGCCCC
>NW_026454048.1:12317-15184 GCF_943734635.1 Anopheles cruzii
AAAAAAATGGCATAAACTCTCAGCGATGCAGGAGTTGCAGTGGCGCCCGGTGACAAATGAAAGGAAATAAGTCTTCAAAAGCCGGCGACCGACCGTCTCCCGGGACTGGGGAGGGGCGCTGCTGCCGAATACGGGCGACGGGAACAACACATTCTGTACTCACGATCTAGGACACGATGTCGCGATGCTGTCATTGCGCGCAGCAAATCTTGGGGCGTGTGTTATGCGCGGAGACGGGACATGCAACATGGGAAACAAATGGCAATAGAAATGCAAATCCCCGTCCACAGCAGAGATAGCCAACGATGGGGTGGCGCGATAGTTTAATACCAGTAAATCCCGTTTCCCGGAGGGTATCGCATTTGTCCGCTCGGGTGTCCGATGGTGTTTAGTGATCCTCTAACGCTAGTGTGTCCCCCCGCCGCCCACCCCCCCCGGCCGGTACAGGCGCCGCTGCGCTGCATCGTTGTGGTTGGAGGAAAAAAACGGCTCTCAAATAAATTCCTCCCCTAGCGCCCCAGGAAGCCTTTCGCATGTCATTTGTAGATGCAGCATAACTGCAGAAACGTGATGATTGGCTTATGTCGATGGTGGAGCGATTGCGCCGCATGAAAACTGCATACGTACCCAAAGGCGGCGGTACATACGGCGGATCCTGCGGCCCCGCTGCTGGAAAGTGTTGCGCCGATCGGCGTTAAATCACCTAGCAAACAGCATTAGCATGCTCTCCGTCGTACATATTTGGCCCCATTCCGTTGCATTCGTTATGACACAACCGTTCTGCCGACGAGTTCTTAGTCTCCTGCGGACTGCAGCGGGGTTTTTTTATCCCTTTGCGGCAGGATTTTACATCAGATTCTGTTTCCAACCGCGGACGACCATTTATGATGAAAGAGTGGCATTCATTTTCCTTGGAGGTTCTTGGGTTCGCATAACGCTTGGCGTGATTGGGATTTGCCCGCCGCTTCGGCTGAAAATCAATTGTGAGCGAAATGAACACTGTTGAAATTTACAAAGTTATCTTCAAACACACACACACACACGCACTGCAATCAGATCAGAAGTTGGAATCGCAAGGGATGCAACTTAATTGCCTGTCACGTTGGCCAAACCCCTTCGAGGTCCCACGGGGCAAAAGCGTTATTCCATCATTCCGCTCCGTCCAAATCCTTGCGCAGTAAAACGTTGTCATTGTTTGCACACTAATCCCTCATGGGTTTATTATTTATGATTTTTTTCCTTTTCTTTCAGATTGCGAAGGGCACTGGAACACTGCATCGTGGCCCAGCGAACTAGAGAGCGTCTTATGGTGTGCCGCCCGAAAAGATGCGCGGTGTCCTACGGCCCGCGAACGCACCGTGCTGTCTGTGGCCCATGAAAGTGACAGTGAAATGTGAAACAAAACCAGTTCCACCCTGCGCCTCGGCAAGTGACGGATGGGCATGAACTGGAAAACATGAAACGACACAAACTCGAACGTTTTGCCAGAAGTGTTGCACCGTCTGCGTGTTTCGGCCGTTTAAATGTTGTTACTTGTACACGTTGGATGCAGTGTCCGGGCGCGTGAAACTCTCTAGTGTTCTGCTGCTGCTGGCCGGAGTCCTAATCGAGGCAGCGGCACTCTTTTCCCGCACGGTAAGATGCCGTGGGGTTGCCTCTGTTCAAAGGAGAAAAAACGACCTCAAATCAGCAGTCCCATACTCAGTGTAAGTGTTTCCTCCGTTTTGACCAATGACAAAGAATTGGGAGAATTTTTGGGTTCCCCGTTAATATTACATAAGGCTGGCTATTATGAGTTCCTGCAGTGTGGCCAAACACTAAATTCAGATCGCTACTATCAAAAACTGCACCGTTTAAAGCTGGTGATTGATCAAAAACGGCCAGAATCGACTAAAATAAAAAGTTTTGTGTTGCATCAGGACAACGAAATGTTACACACGTCTTTAGTGACTCGCCAGAAAGTCCGGGAGCTAGGTTGAGAAATTTTAATGCATCCACCATATAGTCCGGATCTTGCCCCGAGCGATTGACACCTTTTTCGCGCATTACAATATTTCCTGAGTGATGAAAAACTGAGACCAAAAAAGGATTGTGAAAATGTATTGCCCGAGTTTTCCGCCAATAACAACTAAGCCTCCTACAAGAGAGGCATTATGAAAGTATTTAAAAAAATTCAACAAAATGGTGCATATTTGACGCAAATCGGACAGTTGAAGGTAACTTAATAAAGTCTTGAAATTCACGCAAAAAACCTCCATGACTTTTTAGCTATAGGACTGGAAATTAAGGGAAATTGTTGGAAAATGAAAGTGATGTGCTATCTGTTGTAAACCCCAAACAATCACCCTAACATATTATAGTAAACAAACAATAGTCAAATTGGTCACGTAGCAACTTTGTCTTGGCGAAGTAAATGGAATTCCTTGCCAATTCGATTTAAGCCACTTCCAGCCACTGATGTCTCCCAGAAAGTGCTTCTCAGCATTCCACAAAAACCTTTAACATGCCATTACTATGCTCCGACAGAGTGCGGCCACAAATGCCATTCGCCTTGGCGAAGCGCGAAAATCGATGCTCTTCGTGAGGGCGTGGTGCTTCGTGGTGAATGAAAATGACAGGGACTGCAATTTTCATTCATTACCATCATCCCAACTTGCACACAGACACACACGCAGTTGTCATGTAGGCCTTTCGCAAGGCCCTTCGGTGGTGCTGTAAGTGCAGAATGGCGAATGACCCAGTTTTTTCCCCCAATTCACTTGCGGGAGGAATGTCTGTTTCGAGGGACACAAAAACCGTACGCAAAACGTAGCGAACGTCGTTTTTATGCCCATCCTTGGCAATTAACCCATCTCGTTGTCATCGTA
>NW_026454049.1:0-14952 GCF_943734635.1 Anopheles cruzii
CATGAAGCCAAAATAAGCTGCTATACTACCTACGGTATGCCCAGATTCTGACAGCCTGTGGCTCTAGAGTTTGGGAAGGCTTTTGGAGTTTTGCACCACTTTCAGTAATTACCTGCTCTGGGTTTTGTCGTGGGCTTTTTGGAACAGATGTTTGCCTGAAGCAATTCATCAAAATTGTAATTGCGTTGCCTTAGGACATAAGAATGGAAACAGTACTTCCGAAAGGCATTGGATATGGAGTATGACAGGCATCACAGGAATAGTTTAAGGACTACGTTTTACTAGAGAATTATTCCACAATGTCGGGTACATCACGGCTAAGTATTCAGCCAATGTGTTACATAAAAACCAACAAAACCAACATAAATAATAATGTTAAAAATAGAAACGAGAACCTTTGTAAATGTCAACTATCTCCGTTCCATGGCATTCATTTCATCGATGCGAATTCACCAGCTTGCCTTATGGTGCTCGTCTTAATAATTGGTGAGCGCCACTCTTTTTAGTTTAATCATCGACCAGATTACCGAATTTGTCGAAAATGCCCATCAAAATCTCCAAAGCCCCATTTTCTGATGAGTTGAGCACTTTCACAAAACAAAGTTGTCAAAACCAAATCCTGTTTGCTTCTTCATCCACCCGGTTTTGCATCGCACACACACACACACACACGGCCACTAGTGCCCGAAAGCCTTTGCGACACGGCTAATTCAAATGGCTCGTGACAGCTTGTTGGCCAGATTTCGTTTTTGCTCGCTTTACCTTCTAAAAAATCCCGGTCCACTGAAGACGCGCCACAGCAAACGAAACGAACACTCGGAGGGGGCTCGGAAGAGTACACCCCCCACCAGCGTAACGAGGAAGTGACTTTTTTCCAATTAAAACCGGGCGAATTATTTATTTTCGCCACGTCACCTCCACCGCTGCTGCCCTGAGACCGGCCGGCGAACGTCTGACTGGCGCGCGCTTTTTTTTATCAAACTCTCCACACCGAGGATGCCCTCGCAATCCTTTTCGATCCCGACGCGTGCACTCTCTCTCCAGGTTCAGTGTCTCCAGGACGGCAGACAGTCGGAGGGCCCTTTTTTTGTTTGTCGTGTCCAACAGTTTCGGACACCGGGACCGGCCCACCAGGAGAGAGAGAGAGAGAATCTTTACGAGTCTTCCGTGTCCTGCTGATGGTGGATTTTTTTTTGCACTGCCACTGACAGCGCACCGATCACGTCCCCAGACGGCTAGCCAGCCAGGGACCGGGCCCCAACCCCTCGGTGTGTGTGTTTGTGTACTTTGCGCTCGTTGAGGTCTTTTCTTCGGCCGGGGCACGTCTACGCGCGGTCGGACCAGCCCCCGGAACCGGAACACGCGAGCACCCCCGTACGCAGAGCGACTTCAAGGCACGGCCAGCGCAGGACGTCGCCAGCATGGCCCTTTTCCAGTGGGCGGGGGGGAGCCCGGTGTTTGCTCGGTGGCACCCTCGTCCCGACTCGTCCTGCGTTCGTTTAGTAAATATTTTCGGCACAAGTGTGAGCCGTACTGCCCTGTGTGTGTGTTGGTTTTTTTGTGGAGTGTGTTTTCCGTTACGTTGCGTTCTATTGTCTCCGGACGACTAGGGCCAGGATTTGTGAATGTTTTATCGAGTGAATGCGGCGCTGAGTCGTTGGGACCGTTGTCTGATACGCAAGCGGAGTCGCGCTGTTTTTTTAGGTGAATTTCAATTAAATAAAGCATTGTTTGTTGAGTGAACAGTTTGCTGTTACTGTTAAAGTTAATAATCACTTAAAATAACTTTCAACTCATTGGGTAAAATTGGGAAATTTTAATTTGTATTCCACTCTAGTTTAATATAATTATTTCATGTTTATTTATGCTATGGTGCGCTCTTTCATGACAACACTTATCTAAACTGTACACGTAGTTTAGGTAGATGAGATGATGGTAGCAAAATGATTTACTTTCAGATGGGTCAACCAGTCAAAATTGCATGATTGATGTCATGTAAAACTAGAGTTGGTCTCCACTGTTTCATCATTAAAAACGCATCAATTCATGTTAAAATTCGTCTTAAAATTGTTTCTAATGGCTTATCACTACACAATACACATACACAATAACACATAATAATAGTAAAGATACTGTAGAGTTGAGTACCAAAAGTGGCACAACAAGTTCATCAAAGCCAACAAAAAGTGTGAAAAATGTCAACAGAAAGAACGCAGAGTACTTTCTCTGAATTAGCTCAGTAACTTGTCAGGTTCTACCTCAGCGCCTACTTAAAGGATTTCAGTTGATCAAGATTTCTTACAAGATTTTTTCAGCAGAGTCAAAATAGAACACGTGTAATGAATTAACGGATCGGATAATGAATTAAATCCCACCAATTTGCTTAATATGCTTAGTCCAATCGTTTAATGAAGAAGACTAGACAGGAACGGGCCTCATCCAAAGTGGAATGTGGATGGAAAGTGGAATCAACCGTTTCGGACGAGAATATTACAAAGTATTATGCAACCAACCAGTAAAGAAAAAAGCTGAAGACTCTCTTTGTGAATTGTCAATAAGGAAGATGAATGTTCTCGGAATCACGCACGACAGTCCCACTGTCGAATCGAGTGGCACGAGGTTGCCACGTCCATAAGGTCGAAATCGAAAAGTTAGCTTCAGAGCAGTTCGATGCTAACAGTTTTTTCGATCGCGGCATTTCCCCCATCCGGGCGAACCGCATCCGTTTATTTTCATATCCTGTTTCCTTGCTCTGTGTTGTGTGATTTTATTACAGCTCATCGGAAGCTTCTCTCGGTAACCAGACCCTTTTTCCGACCGCTTTTCGCATCGTGTTGCAGAAAGATAAATAAATGGGAAACGCTTTTCTTTCGCTGCTCAAAACGTGCCAGACTTTGGTTTCGGTTTATTGGTTTGTCCGCTCGTGATTTGCGTGCCTGTGGGAAATCCTTCGGAAGCGAATGGCAGATTGTTAGCAAGGCGTTCGTTTTCGTGTTTTAATTAAACACCTTTTCGTGGATCCTTCAGCTAGCATATTACTCTAGTTCTTTTACGTCGTACAAACCTCCTGTCCAAACCTTTAATAAATAATGTTAAATTCCAACAACTTCACAAACTCTTCGAAGCGCACCTTCCACAACAGAAGGCCCAGTTCCATAATGCTGTTTATGCACGCGATTAAGATATTGCTTCCCTGCGAAACCCCGCAAAGGAGGTCCGGTTCGGTGCGGGGCGCCAGAGCCATCGATCGCGTACGACACCTATCGGGACTAATTTCCGTCGCCTGATGCTGTCGCTTCTGTCGTAGCGATTGAATTGATGCTCCTTTCGTGTTTCGAGGCCGCCTGCCTGCCTGCCGTTGGAGCATAATGGAGTGCAGCAGCGGCCCGGGTCGTGCCTATCGATGCTGGAACCCCCGCCGGTCATGCCCTGCACCACTCCACACGGCTCGCTCGTCCGTTGGATGCACTTGATCGTCGCTGTGCACCGGTTCCGATGCACGACCCGAGGCCTTCATCGAGCTCTAATGCTACCGTTGGTGTGTGCCGACCTGCCTCCGTGTGTCTGCGTGTGTGTGTGTGAAAACAATCCACCTCTTCCATCCCCCCATCGTTGGTTGGTTGGTCCACATCTTGGGGCTCGAGTTGACTACTGCACGACGACGGCAGCCGTACGATCGTGGCAAACCGTGAGTGAGTCGTCGAGATGTCGGTCGATCGGTCGGCCGGAGAACTGGTCTGCAGAGCATCTGATCGAACCTTGACGCAGCGCGCAGTGCACTCGGTGTTCCTCCTCTCCCTCGCACCGTGTTCCCTTTGCTGGAGCAATAGTAGAACCATTTATTTTGCGACCGCCAAGGCCACTCACAGTGGGTCCGCACGGTGGCATGCGTTGGTCAAAATGCGGCGAAGTCCCTCAATTAGAATGTTCCCCTAGACTCACATGATCCCAGAGATGGCCCAGATCACTATACGATGGCATACAGTAAGTAGCGGATTTATTGGTAACGTTTCATGTTGAAGTCAGGTCAAAGAGACCTGAACTGGGCTGCCGTTTGGCGTTTGCTAAATGGTTCGCTGTTGTCTTCGGGCGATAGCGATCAAACAACATGCACCGTTGGCCCTCTGTTTGATCGATACACAATATATCTATTATTAAATTGCACACTTTATCTGCGACCATCTGCTCCCGATTGCGGGCTCGGTAGCGCAGCCCAGCCCAACTTGCATCTCGCGTCTCGCATCATTTATGTTCGTCGTCCGGCCCGAGGTACCTGATAATCTTGCGTCACTCAGCATCTTGGGAAGTCGGCAGCAAAGATGCTGACGAACTCGACGTCGCCGTCGTTGGCGCTTTCCAGCGGGTTTTCACCATTTTGACTATCGAGACCGCCACACGTCCATTGATGACGACGTTTGCACTGGCATTCCCCACACGGACCAGGACGCGGGACGCGAGCATTAGAAACCCATAAGGTGACCGATAAATTAGCATACGGCTCTTGCGGGCCTCCTACGGTGGCAGCGGCGTGTACCGGACAGGTTCGAAGATCGCGTGGCCAGATAGTGCACGAATTATGTACCCGAACCGGCACGGGCCGCTCGCTGATGCTGGGCTGCTACGAAGGTAGGCAGGCAAAGGATCGGGGTGACCTTCGGAAAATCTCGATCGTGAGAACCAACACACATTGCAATCGCGGCGCGCGCCGAAACACACGAAAAATGCAAAATTCCAGTCACAGGGAATGACAAAAGTAAGCGAACTGGTGATTCGTTCGAATGGACAAGTGGTGCTAAACTTCCAAAGTTTTCGAAAATTAATTCTCTAAGGTCTTTCTTTTGAGAATCCTTTCGTGAGTAACTAACCTAGCGTCATCGAAAGGAGTTGGATTATTTACACCCTTCGAAGGGGGTTTATCGCCGTTCTTCCACACTTGAGCTTTAATTGAAAATAGTGTGAGAGTTTGTACCTTTGGCAAACACGGAAATCATAGTCCAAACTAAAAGAATTCACGATAAGGGTTCAAGAAGGCGTTCAGGAAAATGGTGGCCACCTTCTCAAGGTACATACAATAAATCAACTCAATGTACATACAATAAATTGTTCGTTAAGCTGCGCGATGGATATTTAGAGTAGTTTCGTTTAGTTAGAGTTTGGAGATGCTTAGATTAAATAGAAAATCACAAACTAATTGCACTAATTGCGTCTGAGTTGCATGGGTGAACACCATTCCTCGTTTGACCATCCTGGGAAAAACTAGTTCTTCAAGTCCTTTTGAGAGCATTTATTCGAATGCTGCCTCCCCAACGCTTTTATTGTTGGCTAAATTTCAAGCAGTTCGCTCTATTTTTCGTTTATAATTGAACATCTTTTTGACATCTTGCGAACCATCGCCTTTCGCAACTTCAAGGTTGCGAATTCCTTCCGAAGACACCGACACAGCGGCCAGGAAACAGGTGTCTTGAGCACAGAGACGGAACACAATGGGAGACTTCAGCAATGTTTGTATTTTGTAGCACCAGCTGGGCTGGCCTAGAGAAGGCCGCAACATAGTTGCCACCGGTAGCAACCTGAAACCCCCCGGTTTGCCACTCAGCAAATTAACGAATCGTACCACGGGCGTACCGCCAGGCAGCCAGTTGACTTTGGTCGAGCATCCTTCTACCATCCTTCCACCGGTTCTCCTCATCAATCACCGAAAAGCCGTTGCCCGTACGCGGTACGCTCCTGCAGAAGCGGCAGCAACAGCAGCAGCAACGTGTAGTCCTAGACACGGGACTAGTTATTAGGCCCAATCAACTGCTCCTGAATTAACGACAGGATGTTGTTAGCTCATGTAAATGAAATCAATATTACCGCCGCCGTCGGATCGATCATCAAGATGGCAACGGCCACGGGGAAGCGGGCGAGGTCGACGAGTAGCAAAAACAAAAAGAAACACACACACGCACGCACACACACATAAGAAAGGCAAGGTGGTGGGCATAAGAAACCCGCCGGACGGACGGACGGTTGGGTGGATGGACCTCTTCATCATCAGCGCGATCCGCGCCCGCGCCCGGCACTCGAACTGCGGGAGCAGGAACCCGGCTCCCGTTATGGGGCCTCCCATCATTAAGATCGACGGTTAGAATTCTTCAAACTGGACACCCCACCCGTTATCGATGGCGTCGATGGGCCATCGCTCTCCTTCTCTGTCTCCTTCGTTAGTCCAGGATGCGTCTTCAGCGCGGTCCGTGGCGTCTGGTGCTTCAGCATAGATTTCCGCCGGTTGCATTCTGAGATACGTCGACACGACGACCGCGCCCCGGAGCCTACGCCCCGGAGCCTACGGAGCTCCCAAACCGAGAACGATCACCGATCGCCAAGACCACCGTTACCGAAGTGCGTCACCGTCTCTGTCGACGGAACTCCAACCACGGAACGGGACTGAAGCACAGAGCGAACCTACCCCAATGTGTGTACCAGCGGACGCTTGCAGCCGCTAAGCACAACAATGACGACATACTGATGACACAGCTAAAGGGAGGACAACGGCCGAAACCCTGACGCTCCGCAACCTTGACGCTACGCGGCCACCTTGACTCAAGAACGGCCCAACGCGACGACCTAAGGGACTGAGTGAAACGGAAGCATGGCTAAGCGTGTGGACAGTCGAGGGCCACCTCAACGCAGCGCGCGCCTCCAGTGAGCCACACGCCGAAAACTGCAACCGCAGCGCAAGTAGCACTGGCACTGGCACTGGCCGACGACGGTCAACAAAACAACCGTAGAACCTCGGCACGCAACGCAACAAGGTTAAGATGGGTCAGCGATCGCGTCAACTACGACGGCGCGAAAAACGAAGAGCGCGACCTTGACGGGCGACAGGTAGAATGAAGTGGGTCAAGCTCAGCGGGACGCCCTTGGAAGCTCGGACCCGAAAAACCACACTAAGGGCAAAGTTGGGAAAACATTGAAGAAAGCGTGAGAGAGTAGGATAGCATTAATGAAGCGTGCGTGTACTGAGGGGGTGTGCGACCAAAAATCTCTGTAAGATATATATATGTAATAAAGTCGACGGAACGTCGTCGCGTGCTGATTGTTAAGTTGAAACCTTCGACATGAATGAATCCGCGGCGACCCCACCGGCACCGGTGGAGCCCCCCCCGCGCGACCCGCACGCAACTCACTTGCAACGGGCTTGTGCGTATGGAGATGATTGAAATTGGATCGAAATTAAGTGGCCGCGTGGCTCTCGTTCGCTCCGGCCCCAAGACTCTCCACATCGGTCGTCGTGTCGACGTATCTCAGAATGCAACCGGCGGAAATCTATGCTGAAGCTGAAGCACCAGACGCCAGGGCCCGCGCTGAAGACGCATCCTGAACCACGCTAACGAAGGAGAGAGAGAGGGAGAGCGATGGCCCATCGACGCCATCGATAACGGGTGGGGTGTCCAGTTTGAAGAATTCTAACCGTCGATCTTAATGATGGGAGGCCCCATAACGGGAGCCGGGTTCCTGATCCCGCGGTTCGAGTGCCGGGCGCGGGCGCGGGCGCGGATCGCGCTGATGATGAAGAGGTCCATCCATCCATCCGTCCGTTCGTCCGGCGGGTTTCTTATGCCCACCACCTTGCCTTTCTTATGTGTGTGTGCGTGCGTGTGTGTGTTTCTTTTTGTTTTTGCTACTCGTCGACCTCGCCCGCTTCCCCGTGGCCGTTGCCATCTTGATGATCGATCCGACGGCGGCGGTAATATTGATTTCATTTACATGAGCTAACAACATCCTGTCGTTAATTCAGGAGCAGTTGATTGGGCCTAATAACTAGTCCCGTGTCTAGGACTACACGCTGCTGCTGTTGCTGCTGCCGCTTCTGCAGGAGCGTACCGCGTACGGGCAACGGCTTTTCGGTGATTGATGAGGAGAACCGGTGGAAGGATGGTAGAAGGATGTTCGACCAAAGTCAACTGGCTGCCTGGCGGTACGCCCGTGGTACGATTCGTTAATTTGCTGAGTGGCAAACAGAGGGGTTTCAGGTTGCTACCGGTGGCAACTATGTTGCGGCCTTCTCTAGGCCAGCCCAGCTGGTGCTACAAAATACAAACATTGCTGAAGTCTCCCATTGTGTTCCGTCTTTGTGCTCAAGACACCCGTTTTCTGGCCGCTGTGTCGGTGTCTTCGGGAGGAATTCGCAACCTTGAAGTTGCCGAAGGCGATGCGAAAAATAGAGCGAATTACTTTAAATTTTGCTAACAACAAAAGCGTTGGGGAGTTCCGCTCCCACAAGTGCTTCATATTTTTCTCCATAAGTTCTCGTTACCAATACATGACAGTCGAGATCGGGATCTTGACAGGCAGCATTCGAATAAATGCTCTCAAAAGGACCCGAATAACTAGTTTTTCCCAGGATGGTCAAACAAGGAATGGTGTTCACCCATGCAACTCAGACGAACAACGGAAGTTGTCGAACTCTACTCTCTCTCTCTAAGCAAACAACTCTACAGGTCGTTTTTTTTTAAATTGTGGTTTTATGTCAATCTGTTATTAAAGTCAGATGTTTGCATTTTTAATTGTACTTATTTGTTGTTTTCTCTAGTACGAATACGTCGGTTAACGTTACATCTTACGCGGTCATTAAATGAACACTAGCTGAAGACTGATAGCACCCCAATCAATATTTACAATAAATAAATGTGGATTTTAATCAACTCGAAGAACTCCATCCGAAAAATGTAAGTACGATTGTGTTAAAGATGAGCATCTTATGTAACGGGAACTTGTGCGTTGACCGCTAAAGAAGTGAATGTTTTTTTTATATCAAAACTAGCAGGCCCGGCGAACGTTGTTCCGCCCCAAAGGCAAGGGCCCCCGGTGATAGGAGCAGTCGGTAACGCTCGTCCCTGTATCGCAGCTGGCCATGGGTTGGCACGGGACTAACAACCCGGCCCGTAAAAACGAACGTTTAGAAAGAGTATCAGAGATTAACATTGTCGCTGGTTGGTGTAGGCTAAAACCGTTCAACGGTCGTTGTCCAATAAGAAGAGAAGCACTTCATTTCGTCAGCTGATCTTGGAATTACTGGCAGTGTTTGGCGGAAATTTCAGCACAGTAAAATCATTGCCCCTCCAAAACATCTCGCAACATGCGCCAAACATCTCGATTATATACGTCATTCAGTTCACGATTTGGCGCTGGCATTCCTAATTGTTAGCTGGTATCTCCTTATTCACCTGAAGATCAGGATTGCTGGAATTGACACGAATCTTCACATTTTTTCCCAAACAAAACACGGTACGGTACAATTTCACTATTTTTTAAGTAAATACTTACTGGGGAATGCTTCCCTACGATTAAAAGGGGGAAAGGGGGGTGGGGGAACGCTGCATTAGTGAGAAAGAGAAGCCAACAATTGTTTTCTGTAGCTCGCTCTGTCTGTCCCGTTGCAGTATATGAAAAAAAAACACATTGTGCGTATTGTGGCTTCATTGTGACGCGATCGGATTATAAAAAGTATCCTATCTGGAGCACTTGGATCTAAGCTACCTCCACACCAATTTTCAGCCAAATCGGTTCAGCCGTTCTTGAGTTATAAAGGGAATAACAATAAC
Organism: Anopheles cruzii; assembly: GCF_943734635.1. Classification (NCBI taxonomy): domain Eukaryota; kingdom Metazoa; phylum Arthropoda; class Insecta; order Diptera; family Culicidae; genus Anopheles; species Anopheles cruzii. Next base: position 9,591 of record NW_026454049.1, read on the forward strand.
GCGGTACTCTTTTATATATATAGATGTTTGAATTTGAAGAAGACAAAAACAAGAAACTTGACTAACAGATTTTGTAATAAAAAACGTTTCCAGACCTTGAAAGGTCTCATGAATCAAATCGGAAGTCCAGTTCTCCTGTGAAGTTTCGACAATTTTCAAAAATCTAGCATTATTTATGCGATTGGTCTGCAATTAAATTGTGATTTTTTATTTAATCTAAACATCTTCAAACTCTAACTAAACGAAACTACTCTAAACATCCATCGCGCAGCTTAACGAACAATTTATTGTATGTACATTGAGAAGGTGGCCACCATTTTCCTGAACGCCGGCTTGAACCCTTGTCGTGAATTCTTTTAGTTTATACGGGCTATGATTTCCGTGTTTACCAAAGTTACAAACTCTCAAACTATTTTCAATTAAAGCTCAAGTCTGGCAGAACGGCGATAGACCCCCTTCGAAGGGTGTAAATAATCCAACTCCATTCGATGACCCTAGGTTAGTTACTCACGAAAGGATGCTCAAAAGAAAGACTTTAGAGAATTAATTTTCGAAAACTTTGGAAGTCCATTCGAACTTCGAACTCAGCACTTGTCCATTCGAACGAATCACCCGTTCGCTTACTTTTATCATTCCCTGTGACTGGAATTTAGCATTTTTCGTGTGTTTCGGCGCGCGCCGCGATTGCCATGTGTGTTGGTTCTCACGATCGAGATTTTCCGAAGGTCACTACCACCCTGTCTACCTTCGTAGCAGCCCAGCATCAGCGAGCGGCCCGTGCCGGTTCGGGTACATAATTCGTGCACTATCTGGCCACGCGATCTTCGAACCTGTCCGGTACACGCCGCCGCCACCGTAGGAGGCCCGCAAGAGCCGTATGCTAATTTATCGGTCACCTTATGGGTTTCTAATGCTCGCGTCCTGCGTCCTGGTCCGTGTGGGGAGTGCCAGTGCAAACGTCGTCATCAATGAACGTGTGGCGGGGTTGATAGTCAAAATGGCGAAAACCCGCTGGAAAGCACCAGGTTGACGATGGCGACGTCGGGTTCGTCAGCATCTTCGCTGCCGACGTCCCAAGATGCTGAGTGACGCAAGATTATCAGGTACCTCGGGTCGGACAGCGAACATGAATGATGCGGGACGCGAGATGCAAGTTGGGCTGGGCCCAGCAATCGGGAGCAGATGGTCGCAGATAAAGTGTGCAATTTAATAATAGATATATTGTGTATCGATCAAACAGAGGGCCAACGGTGCATGTTGCTTGATCGCTATCGCTCGACGACAACAGCGAACCATTTAGCAAACGCCAAACGGCAGCCCAGTTTAGGTCTCTTTGATCTGACTTAAACATGAAACGTTACCAATAAATCCGCTACTTACTGTATACCATCGTATAGTGATCTGGGCCATCTCTGGGATCATGTAAGTCTAGGGGAACATTCTAATTGAGGGACTTCTCCGCATTTTGACCAACGCATGCCACCGTGCGGACCCACTGTGAGTGGCCTTGGCGGTCGCAAAATAAATGGTTCTACTATTGCTCCAGGGAACACGGTGCGAGGGAGAGGAGGGACACCGAGTGCACTGCGCGCTGCGTCAAGGTTCGATCAGATGCTCTGCAGACCAGTTCTCCGGCCGACCGATCGACCGACATCTCGACGACTCACTCACGGCTTGCCACGATCGTACGGCGGCCGTCGTCGTGCAGTAGTCAACTCGAGCCCCAAGATGTGGACCAACCAACCAACGATGGGGGGATGGAAGAGGCGGATTGTTTTCACACACACACACGCAGACACACGGAGGCAAGTCGGCACACACCAACGGTAGCATTAGAGCTCGATGAAGGCCTCGGGTCGTGCATCGGAACCGGTGCACAGCGACGATCAAGTGCATCCGTCGACCGAGCGAGCCGTGCGGAGTGGTGCAGAGCATGGCCGGCGGGGGTTCCAGCATCGATAGGCACGACCCGGGCCGCGGCCGCACTCCATTATGCTCCAGCGGCAGGCAGGCAGGCGGCCTCGAAACACGAAAGGAGCATCAATTCAATCGCTACGACAGAAGCGACAGCATCAGGCGACGGAAATTAGTCCCGATAGGTGTCGTACGCGATCGATGGCTCTGGCGCCCCGCACCGAACCGGACCTCCCTTGCGGGGTTTCGCAGGGAAGCAATATCTTAATCGCGTGCATAAACAGAATTATGGAACTGGGCCCTCTATTGTGGAAGGTGCGCTTCGAAGAGTTTGTGAAGTTGTTGAAGTTTAACATTGTTTATTAAAGGTTTGGACAGGACGTTTGTACGACGTAAAAGAAATAGAATAATGCGCTACCTAAAGGATCCACGAAAAGGTGTTTAATTAAAACACGAAAACGAACGCCTTGCTAACAATCTGCCATTCGCTTCCGAAGGATTTCAAGCAGGCACGCAAATCACGAGCGGACAAACCAATAAATCGAAACCAAAGTCTGGCACGTTTTGAGCAGCGAAAGAAAAGCGTTTCCCATTTATTTATCTTTCTGCAACACGATGCGAAAAGCGGTCGGAAAAAGGGTCTGGTTACCGAGAGAAGCTTCCGATGAGCTGTAATAAAATCACACAATACAGAGCAAGGAAACAGGATATGAAAATAAACGGATGCGGTTCGCCCGGATGGGGGAAATGCCGCGGTCGAAAAAACTGTTAGCATCGAACTGCTCTGAAGCTAACCTTTCGATTTCGACCCTTATGTACGTGGCGACCTCGTGCCACTCGATTCGACAGTGGGACTGTCGCGCGTGATTCCGAGAACATTCATCTTCCTTATTGACAATTCACAAAGAGTGTCTTCAGTTTTTTTTTACTATTTGGTGCGTTGCATAATACTTTGTAATATTCTCGTTTCAAATGTTTGATTGCATATCGTTCCTGTCTAGTCTTCTTCGTTAACGGATTAGATTAAGCATATAAAGCAAATTGATGGGATTTAATCCATTATACGATCCGTTAATTCATTGACCGTGTTCTATTTTGACTCTGTTAAAAAAATCTAGTAAAAAGATTGGGATCAACTGAAACCCTTTCAGCAGGCGCTGAGGAAGAAGCTGACAAGTTACTAAGCGAATTCAGAAAAAGTACTCTGCGTTCTTTCTCTTGACATTTTTCACACTTTTTGTTGGCTTTGAAGAACTTGTTGTGCCTTTTTTGGTACTCAACTCTACAGTATCTTTATTATTATTAGGTGTTATTGTGTGTATTGTGTAGTGATAAGCCATTAGAAACCATCTTAAGACGAATTATAATATGAATTGATGTTTTTTTAATTATGAAATAGTGGAGACCAGCTCCAGTTTTACATGAGATCAATCATGCATTTTGACTGGTTGACCTATCTGAAGGTAAATAATAATAATTGCTGAAGGTAATTTTGCTACAATAATCTCAACTACATACACTGCATTCGATCAATCGTCGTCATCAGACAGTGCAGCATAGCATTAATAAACATGCTTACGATATATTAAGTAAGACGGATTGTGACATAAATATTCCCAGCTCGGTTGACCTAGCCCTTTTCAAAGCTCGTGTAACATAATTTTACATAAAATAATTATACAAAAAAAGAGTGGTATATAAACTAAAATTTACCAATTTTACCCAATGAGTTGAAAGTTGTTTTAACCGATTATTAACTTTAGCAGTAACAGCAAACTGTTCATTCAACAAACAATGCTTTATTTAATTGAAATTCACCTAAAAAAACAGCGCGACTCCGCTTGCGTATCGGACAACGGTCCCAACGACTCAGCGCCGCATTCACTCGATAAAACATTCACAAATCCTGGCCCTAGTCGTCCGGAGACAATAGAACGCAACGTAACGGAAAACACACTCCACAAAAAAACCAACACACACACAGGGCAACAGGGCTCACACTTGTGCCGAAAATATTTACTAAACGAACGCAGGACGAGTCGGGACGAGGGTGCCACTGCGCTGGCCGTGCCTTGAAGTCGCTCTGCGTACGGGGGTGCTCGCGTGTTCCGGTTCCGGGCCCAGGTCCGGCCGCGCGTAGACGTGCCCCGGCCGAAGAAAAGACCTCAACGAGCGCAAAGTACACAAACACATACAACGCGGGGTGGGGACCCGGTCCCTGGCTGGCTAGCCGTCTGGGGACGTGATCGGTGCGCTGTCAGTGACAGTGTAGAAAAAAATCCACCATCCGCAGGACACGGAAGACTCGTAAGGATTCTCTCTCTCTCTCTCCTGGTGGGCCGGTCTCGGTGTCCGAAACTGTTGGACACGACAAACAAAAAAAGGGTCCTCCGACTGTCTGCCGTCCTGGAGACACTGAACCTGGAGAGAGAGTGCACGCGTCGGGATCGAAAAGGATTGCGAGGGCATCCTCGGTGTGGAGAGTTTGATAAAAAAAAAAAGTGCGCGCCAGTCAGACGTTCGCCGCCCGGTCTCAGGGCAGCAGCGGTGGAGGTGACGTGGCGAAAATAAATAATTCGCCCGGTTTTAATTGGAAAAAAGTCACTTCCTCGTTACGCCGGTGGAGGGTGTACTTTTCCGAGCCCCTTCCGAGTTTTCGTTTCGTTTGCTGCGGCGCGTCTTCAGTGGACCGGGAGTTTTTAGAAGGTAAAGCGAGCAAAAACGAAATCTGGCCAACAAGCTGTCACGAGCCATTTGAATTAGCCGTGTCGCAAAGGCTTTCGGGAACTAGTGGCCGTGTGTGTATGTGTGTGCGATGCAAAACCGGGTGGATGAAGAAGCAAACAGGATTTGGTTTTGACAACTTTGTTGTGTGAAAGTGCTCAACTCATCAGAAAATGGGGCTTTGGAGATTTTGATGGGCATTTTCGGCAAATTCGGTAATCTGGTCGATGATTAAACTAAAAAGAGTGGCGCTCTCCAATTATTAAGACGAGAAATGAATGATCGATGAAATGAATACCATGGAACGGAGATAGTTGACAATTACAAAGGTTCTCGTTTCTATTTTTAACATTATTATTTATGTTGGTTTTGTTGGTTTTTATGTAACACATTGGCTGAATACTTAGCCGTGATGTACCCGACATTGTGGAATAATTCTCTAGTAAAACGTAGTCCTTAAACTATTCCTGTGATGCCTGTCATACTCCATATCCAATGCCTTTCGGAAGTACTGTTTCCATTCTTATGTCCTAAGGCAACACAATTACAATTTTGATGAATTGCTTCAGGCAAACATCTGTTCCAAAAAGCCCATGACAAAACCCAGAGCAGGTAATTACTGAAAGTGGTGCAAAACTCCAAAAGCCTTCCCAAACTCTAGAGCCACAGGCTGTCAAAATCTGGGCATACCGTAGGTAGTATAGCAGCTTATTTTGGCTTCATG
>NW_026454050.1:0-12692 GCF_943734635.1 Anopheles cruzii
GAGCTCCCTGTTAAATTTGGTTTTCCATTCCTGTTGCCAGCGGTGGTGAATTTTTGCATGGATAATTGGTTCTATGTCTCGACCACATGGTTTGAAGTTACTCGTGTTTGGGTTTAATGTGGCTGCTTTCGCAAGACTGTCTGCTGTGTTATTGCCTTTAATGCCTGAGTGGCTTGGGATCCAACAGAGTGTTATATTCTGATTTAGGCAGCTTTCTAATAATTGGGTGTATGGGTTTTTGGAATCCTTTTCTAGGGCTTCCAATGCGCTGGCTGAGTCCGAAAAAATGATGCATGGCTGGTCAGTTTTGCTTCCTTCTTGTGCTGCTATAATTAGGCCGATAGTCTCTGCTGTGAAGATGGAAGTGTGGTTTGCGAGTCGGATTGATTTGTCACCTGTGATCGAGTGAACCCCGCATCCTGCTAAATCTAATTTTACTGACCCGTCAGTGTAGTATTGTTTATGGTTTTCGTATTTTTTACCCTGCGTCCACACTTACAGTAAATGGGGAAAAATGTATGTAGGCCCAGCAAAATTCACTCATTTTTGTTGGACATCCGTGAGCTACTTTGAGTTGCCGTTGAGTTCCTCTTGCTTATCGGTTATTTGTACCGATTCGCGTTGAGAGGCCATATTTTTCAATTTGACAGTTGGTACGGGCAACTTTTTTCGATGTCCAAATTTTTGGACAGCATTTCGAGAGCGGATCACATTATGACAAAAATGGCAATAGAAAGAGAAGGAAAACATCATTTGTTATTATTTGTAAACGTAGTTTGGTGTCAGCTGTTGTTTACGTTGATTGCAAGTTTGTGAATTTGAGAAATAAGTGCAAATTGTCCTCGGGAAAGATATGTGCGAAATGCGGAAAATAATTTGAAGAAAAATTTGGTGAACAAGAAAAAGTCGTTGATCATGTTATCCGCAGAAAAGAATGGCGAACCATAACGGAATTGTTGAGGAACCGCACTGTCCAGCTATAGCTACCAATGGAAGCGGTGCGCCAAAAATCTGTTGCGGTCATTCGGGTGAAATTCCGGAACCCTATTCCATCGTTCAGCTGGTCGATTAAATGTAATCCGTGGTGTGAAGCCTCCGCGAAGAGCTCTCGCGTCCAACAACGTCGTGATACACGCTCAGCATCCAAATACTGAGCGTATGCAACAAGCACAGACGCACCAACTAAACACATTTTTCGCGATTTAGATTTGTTTTTATTATTTTTAAAAGACATTTTAATATTCGAAGAAGCCTATTCGCTGCAAAACTGCAATTGGCAACAGAATGAAATGGTGAACTGCCAAATTAAAAACATAAACAAACGAACTGTCATTTCACTCACTGGAGCTCACAGATTTGACGTCTAGAAATTGCTAGTGTGACAGCAAAAAGTTGGCCCAACTTGCTGTAAGTGTGGACGCAGGGTTAGAGATCAGTGTTTTGAATGTTTGGTATGTTTTGATGTTGTTGTTATCACTTTTTTTTAATTTGATTTTTTATGGTCCAATGGTGGTGGATGGTGATGGTATGGTGGGTGATGGTATGGTGGATTTTTGTTCCATGCTCTTTTATCAAGTCTTAGTAGTTTTTGAATTTTTGGTATCTTTGGAATGTTAAGCTGCTGAAGAATTTCATTTGTCCTTTCAAGGAGGTTTGTGGGATTTTGGTTTTTTTCTATCAATCTGAGTACTGTACTTATTAGCTTATTTATTAGGATCAAACGAAAAGGGGGTAGTCCTATTTCACATAAGGTAGAATTTGTTGGACTGGTGCAGAAGGCACCCGAAGCTTTCCTGACTGCGTTGTGGTACAATGATTGGATTTCTTTAATGACTTTGGGCCCCCCTAGACTGTAAGCGACTGCTCCATATCGTAATTTTGGTAGGAACCAGTTTTTTAGGATGGTTGTGAGAGTATTTCTATCTGCTCTTTGTTTTCCGCAACCTAACATGTGAAATAGGTTAATGCGGGATTTTGTAACTGCTCTTTGATTTCTACTATTTGCTAGGAAGTTTAGGTTTTTATCGATAATTACTCCTAATATTTTAATCTTGTTTACACGTGGTATTTGTTTATTGCTATATGTAAGAGGTATATTATAATTTTTCTGATTATTTGAACTCCAGGCGGTGCATATGGACATGAATTTGCTTTTTTCTGCTGAGATTTCGTATCCTGTGAGACTGTGCCATTTTTCGATGTTTTGGAGGGCAGTTTGGAGATCCCTTTTGGCTTGGTCACAGTTTTTGTGGGAAGAGACTATGGCAATGTCATCTGCATATATAAATGTCTGCAGGTTGTTAGGAATGTAATTAAGTATTGATTGCATGCTAATCATGAATAATAGGGGACGCCATTTTCCTGTGTCTTATTTGTTGATGATGCTTGCCCTACTATAACTTTAAAATACCTGTCCTTTAAGAATTCTGAGAGATAGTTGGCCATTCTACCTTCCAGGTTCCAAACTTTTAGCTGATGTAATATGCCGTGTCGCCATGTGCGGTCGAAAGCCTTTGAGATGTCTAGTACTGCGATATTGGTATGGAGGTGTTCTTCTTTGGCTTTTGTTATTGTGTTAATGAGATTTGAGAGGTAAAGATCTGTACCTTTTCCCTTCCTGAAAGCATAATGTGAATGGCTGAGCCTATTGTGGGTTTCTAGTTCATGGACAAGTCTCCTGTTAACCATCCTATCAAGTATTTTGCCTATGCAGTTTGAAAGTGAGATGGGCCTGTAGCTATTTACTTTATGTACTGGTTGGTTAGGTTTTATTAGGGGTATGATGATGCTTTCTTTCCATGGTAAGGGTATGCACCCTGTTTCCCATATACTGTTATAAATATTGAGTAGTACTTTCCTGGCTACTGGCGGAAGTTTCTTTAGTAGGGGGTACCCAATGTTATCGGGCCCAGCTGAATTTCCAGTACAATTTTTAAGTGCCCATTCCAGTTCATGTATTCCAAAAGGGCTGTTGTAGTCTTTATTATTGAGTTGTGAGAAAGAGATTGGTGTTTGCTCACATCTTTCTTTATAGGCAATAAACTTTTCCTTGTATGAAGCTGTTGCGGAGGCTTTATGGAAATGGGTGGCAAAAGTTTCTGCTATGGTGGTGGGGTCCGAGATTGGTTTGTTATTCTCATGCAGAAGGATGTGGTCTATTATTTTCTTTCCAGTTAGTCTGCCTACCCTCTTCCAGACTTCTTTTGAGGAAGAATTTGGCCCTATTGAATCTGTTAGATCGGCCCATCCCTTTTCTTTTGCTTCCTTGATTGTTTTCTTGGCTATGTTGTTTGTTTCTTGATGTATTGCTCTGAGTTTTTCAATATCTGTATTGTTCCTGTGTCTATGTGCCTTCTTAAGGGCATGTAGTGCTTTTCTTCTATGTTTTACTGCTGTTGCCGTTTCTTTGTTCCACCAGAAGGTGTTCCGTCTACTTCTTATTCCCTTGGTTATTGGTATACTAGTTGCGGCGGCTTCACTGATGAGTGCACTGAGTTCCGATTCACTAAGATCTGTTGGGTTTAAGTTTGAAGATATGTGGGATTGATAAAGGTCCCAATCCGCTTCTTCGTAAATCCATCTTCTCCTGATGTTTGTATTTGTGGGTGTGTTGCATGGGTTTAGGCGAATGGTGAGGGGGAAATGATCACTGCCGTGTAGATCACTTTCGACCTGAAGCGAGATTCTCGATTGGAGCTCTAGAGACGTGACGCAGAGATCTATCGTCGAGTGGTGTCCTTTGATGAAGTCGAAGCGCGTGGGTTTTGTGTTGTGAGTAGGGGTTAGTCGATTTATTCTGAAAACGTCCTGCAGTGTAGTTCCTCTGCTGTTTGTTTTCGGGTGACCCCATGCCGTGTGTTGGGCGTTAAAATATCCCATTAATATAATTGGTTGGGGAAGTTTCGCTATGATACTTATTAGTTCATCATTCAGGATGTTCATTTTTGTTGTGTGTGGAATGTATATACATGCTATTGTTGCTGTTATTGGGGTGGACATTCTGACTGCTATTACTGGTAAAACGGTTTTCAGGGTGATGCTTTGGTAATGGCAGGATTCATGAACACCTAAGGTAATGTTGTGGTAGATATTATCATCATGGATCTTATTTGTCCATGTATATTTATTTAGGAGACCCCTAGGTTTATATTTATTCAGATTTAGTACTTCCTGAAGGGCTATGATATCAGGTTGGCTAAAAAGAAATCGACGTTTTTCACGATAGATGCCTTTAGTGATCGATATCTCGTGAAGTATCGATCGTACAGTTTCAAGTTTAGGCTCGTTTTAAAGCTGATTCTTTACACTTCAAAAAATGCTTTCATAGTTTTTTGTTTGTTCTATTCGTTTGTGAGTTACAGGGTGTTAACAATGGAGGTCAACTAAGAGAAAATAAGGTACATTTTACAGTTTTTCTTGGAAAATGGCGAAAATTCAAGCTAGGTCGCTGACATTTTGCATGGTGTTTATGGTGCCGATACTCTAACAGCTAGTTGCGATAAATTTTGGTTTCGTTGACCCGTTTCAGTTATTTTCGATGTTAAAGATGTACTTCAGCCAGGCAGACACGTCATCGAAAATGTTGACAAAATCACAGAAATAATCAAAGTTGGTCGGCATGTTAGTAGTCAGAGCATCGGCCAGGACCTAAAGATTAACAATCAGACAGGTTTAAGCCATTTGCGCAAAGCTGAATCCACAAAGAAGCTCAATGTTTGGGCGCCACCATATTTACACCTAAAAACATGATGGCGCGAATTTCCATTTGCGCAATTTTGGCAAAACGGAATGAAATTGACACATTTCGTAAACGGATGGGTACTGGGGATGTTAAATGGGATACATACGACAATACTGTGTGAAAATGATCGTGGTCTAAGCGTGGTGAAGCATCTTAACCGGTGGTCAAACCAAGACTAACGGCCAGGGAGGTTCTACTGGGTATATGGTGGGACTCGAAAGGAATCGTTTATTATGAGTTGCTCCCGTGGAGCCAAACACTAAATTTCAGACCTCTACTGTCAATAACTGCACCGTTCACAGCTAGCAATTGCCCAGAAACGACCAGAATCGGCCAACGGAAGAGGTTTTGTGTTCCATCAGGAAAACGAAATGTCACGCACGTCTTTAGTGATTCACCAGAAAGTCCGAGATTTTGTTTGGGATGTTTTAATGCATCCACCGTATAGTCCGAACCTTGCACTAAGCGAATGACACATTTTTCCCGCATTACAAAATTTCCTGAGTGATGAAAAACTGAGATCAAAAAAGGGTTGTGAAAATGGATTACTCCAGTTTTTCGTCAATAACGACTAAGCCTTTTACAAAAGAGGCATTACCAGCCTACCTTTGAAAAGACAACAAATTTTCCAACAAAACGGTACATATTTGACGTAAATCGGACCATCGGAAGTATCTTAAATAATGTTTTGAATTTCACCCAAAAATAATGGATTACTTTTTCCCCAACCTTATATATGGGTTGTGATGTTGTATTAGTATTTCTAGTTCGGCAGTTCTCTTTTTTGGACTTTTAATATTCCAGGTTAGTGCCAGTTTGCGGGTAGGGTCGTTAAAGGATGCGTTTTTGTTGGCGTTTGCCATTTTGGTTGGAGAAATTAGTTTTCAGATTTTAGTAATTGTTCCCTATGGTAAAATGAAAAAGAGAAGGCCTAAGCGTTTATAACGCTTATGATCACATTTATCCTAAGGTGTATGAGTTTAGCGCTGGATTAGCTAGAGATCATTTCTATACAAATATTTATTTTTCCTTATTCTAAAGGTAAGGTACTTACATATTCTTGTTTACCGCTGTCTCTGTCTCTCTTGTTTATTTACTCACCCACTTGTTGTATCTTCTCCTTCCCCTATGATTTTGTACTTACCCTGTTACCAAAACATACCACGCACATACTTTCACACTTTCCCCTGAGTCTTTTTGCCGTTTTAGATAAATATTCAACTGTCCTTCACACACAGCAAACACAGGTCTTTCACACACTCGCGTGGTTTCACAGCCTATACTCTCCGTTCTCTCTACTCGCACTCTTACGTTCTTACGCTCTTGCGCTCTTGCGCTCTTGCGCTCTTGCGCTCTTACGCTCCTACGCTCTCTGGCTCTCAAAAATCGCTACGCTCACTAAGTCTGACAAACGGGGCCCATTGGAAGAATGGGAGCAAAGAGTAGCTCTCTGCAGAAAATCTACTTGGTCCTCTCTTCACTTTAACGGACTACTCCTGGGTGGGCCTTTCCTACTCGCAAAAAACAAGAATGATCGTGTCTCTACTACTGACGCCAAATTTTACAGGTTAGGGACGCGAAAAAAAGGAAAGCACTTTCTGGGCACTTTTCACATATTGTTAAACCTTTCATGTTCCTACCATCTATGCGCTTTATCTAACTACAGACACCAGAAACCGTACCCACTTTCTGCACTCAAAAAGGCTTCCACCTTCTGCGCATTGCACTTTACAAGACCTATCAATGATTCTCCCTCCGTATACCGGTATATGAAAATCGCTCCTATCCTGCGCGTGCCTTATTCCACAAGAGAGATCATGTTTCTACTCCAGGCCCTGACGCCAACCTTTCACTGGTCAGGGGTCCGAACACTTTCTAGGCACTCTTTCCCATTTCAAGAAACCTTTTACCTTTTTAAAGTAACCTTTCAAAGAAACCTATCCGTACTCTTCAACTTATAAAAGTTTCCACCTTCCGCACACTGCACTTTCAACACCTATCCACCATAAATAAGCGTTCTTATCTCCGGCTTATGGGAACGTTCCTATTCACTTCACTTCGAGCACCCCCAAACACGGCAACCGGTAGCGTTCCGATGCGGCCTCCTCGGTATGGGTCACGTTCCCTCGAAAACGAAAACAATAGCAGTGTTCGCTCTCGTTGACTGCTAAACTGCGATAATCATCCTGTGAAGCACAGTCTTCCAAAAAAAAATTCCGTTTGACCAAGTGAGCTGTTAAACACGAATGGCAAAAACACGTCTGTTCGCGAGCGCTGTCTAGACGCGACTGTCTCGTCTCGTCTCGTGTGGATCTCGAGTGCCTCTTCTTCAGTAATTTCTGCTCTATTTATACGACTTTGCGTGATCGGGGTTGCGATCGGTGTTGCGATCGGCTATGCCCCGCCCCTTGAGGTTAGGGTACTGTTTTCCTGCTGGCGGGCACTCATTTCGATGAGTGTCGCTCAGCGCGGTGGGTTCCACACCACACCCGAACAAAATGGTAACTCAGTTTTTCCATACTGAGAAGAAAAATTTCACGGCAAATTTTTTTCTCGCCAAGGGGCAGAAAGAAAGAGCGATAGCGAGCAATATTTTCTCTCTCTGTCACGCTAATAGCGTCCAGTCCGGCACTCAAACTGTTGGAAGAATTTTCAACAGTTTAGGTCGAAGCGTCGAAAATAAGACGTATAAACAAATCGACATCGCATCATCGACGTGAAAATAGTGTTTAATACTTAATTTTCAGCTGTTGCTTATCTCGGTAAGTAAATTTAAGCATCGGGAAGCACTTCTCGATAAGTATTTACTTATAAATAGTGGAAGTGTACCGCATTTGTTTACATTTTTAGCCGACCAGTGTCATCCTGCTTCAATGCCAGAGACGCAGCGAACGATGCAATTACGATGCAGCGGATGATAAAAGATGCTTGGAAACCTGCGATGTAGTGCTAACCTTACACATAGAGTGTAGCAAAGTGCATGGCGGAAGCCAAAAAGTTGAATAATTGCAGAAAAAATGTTAAGTTAAGATACTGAATAAATCCAACATTTTGTTTACAACAGCGACGATTTGACAGTTCAATGTGTGGGAGAGGATAGAGAAAGAAAGAAAAAATAAAAATATATAGGGGAAGATCGCTCACGGGCTCTCAAAAGTTTTTGGGTTAAGAAGTCAATTATTGGGTTAAGAGGCGAGTTCTCAGTATGGGGATTGGGTTAAGAAGCGTAGATCTCTGTTTCTTAACCCAATCCTGGCCATAGTGAGAGGGGTGGTCTCACCGGTTGAAATCTGCGGCTAGAAAAATGAAAAATTGAGTGAATTTTTCGTTCGGGCAGGCTGGATTCCCGAACAAAATGATAACTCAGTTTTTCCATACTGAGAAGAATAATTTGAGAGCCAATTCTTTTCTCACCAAAGGCCAGAAAGAGAACGCGACAGCGAGCAGTATTTTCTCTCTCTGTCACGCTAATATAGCGTCCAGTCCGGCGCTCAAACTGTTAGAAGAAATTTCCAACAGTTCAAATTTTCAGCGTAGAAGGCACGACGTATAAACAAATCGACATCGCATCATCGACGTGAAAATAGTGTTTAATAGTTAATTTTAAGCTGTTGCTTATTTCGGTAAGTAAATTTAAGCATCGTGAAGCATTTCTCGATAAGTATTTATTTATAAATAGTGAAAGTGCATCGCATTTGTTTACATTTTTAGCCGAGTAGTGTCATCGTGCCATTGGATGCCAGCGACGCAGCGAAGCCAGCGAACGATGCAATGACGATACAGCGGATAAATGAAATGCTGCGGCGTAGTGCTAAATATACACGTAGAGCGTAGTGAAAAGTGCATGGTGGAAACAAAAAAGTTAAACAAGTGCAGAAATATTGTTAATATTATACTGAATAAATGAAACATTTTGTTTACAACAGCGAACGATTTGACAGTTCAATGTGTGGGAGAGGAGAGAAAGAAAGAAAACATAGAAATATGTAAAGGAAAATCGCTCACGGGCTCTCAAAAGTTTTTGGGTTAAGAAGTCAATTATTGGGTTAAGAGGCGAGTTCTCAGTATGGGGATTGGGTTAAGCGAGGACCATTTCAGTCTCTTAACACAATCCTGGCCATAGTGAGAGGGGTGGTCTCACGGGTTGAGATCTGCGGCTAGAAAAATGAAAAATTGAGTGATTTTTTCGTTCGGGTTCTCATTTCCACTCACATGCAGCCACGTGCATCCGTGCGTAGTAGATTGTATCTCGGAGATGCGGTTGGCTACGAATGTTTTCCATGTCCGAGGGCCGAGACCTAAGCCATTGTAGCACGACAGTAGAATCCGACCAAAAGTATTTTTGGGCAAAATTTTGGTCAAGGGCGGCCACCACCTTGTCGTACAAGCGGGATGCTATGAGGGCTGCACACAGTTCAAGCCGCGGAATGCTGATCTGTTTCAGCGGGGCTACTTTCGTCTTTGATGCCAAGAGGCTAATCTTCACTTCACCATTTCTGTTTTCCGAGCGAATGTACACACAAGCTCCGTATGCATCTTTGGAGGCATCTGCAAACGTGTGAAGCTCCGCGCTCTCGCAATGTGAAATGAGGGCATGTCGATCGGTACGAAAGTTAGACAAAGCGGGGAGTTCATCTAGAAAGATCTTCCACTTTGGTTTAATATCGGGGGTTAATTCATCGTCCCAGCCTAAGGACAGCAGCCACAGATGCTGCATCAGAAGCTTCGCTTGAACAACTACGGGGGATACTAATTCCAGCGGGTCGTACAGTTGAGCAATGGTGGACAACATTTCTCTTTTTGTTTGGGTTGAATCCTGTACCTTCACCTTTACTTCGGGCTTTCTTTCTAACATGCGTTCTAAGCCGTGAAAGCATTTCAGGGCAGTTTTCTTTGAATCTCCGTGCCACTTTCAACTAAAGTAAGCGTCCCTGACGCGAGCCGTATTCTACCGCTCTCCAGCAGATCGTAAAAGTGGGCCGCTCCAATAATAAGATCGATTTTACTTGTAGTGTTGAACTCCGGATCGGCCAATGCAAGGTGCTCGGGAATCTCCAACGGCGTCGTAGGGAAAGAAAATGCGGGGGTATCGCCGGAGACTCTTTTAAACAGCAAAAATTCCATGCGCAATCTTAAATTGGAATGCCGCGAGCGCAATTCAGCTTCGACAGAGTGCTTGGCATTCGTCTGTGTGCCATCCACTCCAACTATGGGTACGTTTCTCGTTTTGCGCGGGATGTGCAAGCGTTGGTACAATCGCTCACTCATAATATTCGGTTGGGAACCCGAATCCAACAACGCTCTAGCAAGATGTTCTTGTCCGTATCCATCGATAATGATAACGATTGCGGTGGACAAAATTACGGGTTTGCTGGTCGTGGGTACAGCCGTACTCGCTGTCGAGATTCTGCTACCGTTGGTGTGCGTTGCAGCCGCAGACACTGCGAGCGAAGCGGGTACCGGGGGTTCGACGTATGCGTAGTGCAGCAAACTATGATGTCGTTGTTTGCACAGTCTACAGGAGAAGGCAGATTGGCAGAAACGAACAAAATGGTCGTTCCTGAAGCAATTGCGGCACAACCTTTTTTCGTGGATCACGCGCAGTCGATCTGCGTCGGTCATTCGTTGGAAAACTTCGCAACTTATGATCGAATGCCTGTCCCTTGCGCAGGCAGGGCATGGGGGAAACAATTTTTGTTTGCTCTCGGGTTGTTGAAATCCAGTCTTCGGCGGGTCGTTTCGTCCTTGGGTTTCACTATTCTCTCCTTGTCGTTCAACGGGATCGGGTTGGGTCACGGCGGCATGGCAGAAGCTTCTGTTCGCCGTTCGCTCTCTCTCTTTCTTTTGCCTAGGCTTCTCGCTGAGTCCGGTGTAAAGCGTTACTTTGCTTACCGAACGCGCCACTCCAAACATGAACTCGCTGAAGCTCGCCAAATTTGCGGCTGTCTTGGTTCCCGTGAGAGGGTTGCCCCACGACAACCGCACATGCGCTGGCAGCTTTTCTACTAGTTCCATTAACAATACCGGGTTCTCTAGGTGGCTCCTTTGCCCAGCTGCGATCAAATGATCGCTGAAACTGCGCACCGCAAGCGCAAAGTCGCACAGCGTTTCTAGGCGCTCTGCGCATGGTGCCAGGACTTTCCTGATCTTTTCCAACAATGCTTGAATAAGGATCTCCGGCCTCCCGAACAGCATTTCAAGGGTGTCTAGCACTCTGGGCAGCGCTTCTGGCAACATTAGGCTTCCAGCTACCGCGTCATACGCCGCGCCCTTGAGGCAATTTCGCAGGCGGATCATATTTTCATTTGCCGAATATGCACCGGCGATCGTTGTCTGCATGTAGGTTGCGATAAAGAGCGGCCATTCTGCCAGGTTACCGTCGAAGGACGGCAATTCTCGGCCCATGGCCTTTCGTGCCTCTCTTTCGGCCGGTGTAAGGCATCGCTCTCCTCGTTGAAGCATGTGGTCGGGTACCGGCAAGTTGCCGAATAATGAGGTTAGGTTCGGCACGTGCTCTTTTTCATTTGTCTCGCTCCATACCTCGGGCCCCATCATCCTGCGCATTCGGTCTATCTCCTCCGTGACCGGGGATCGCAGCGCAATGACGGGCTCCTTCGAAGCGGGAACTGTCGCCTTCTCAGCGGGGACGGGAGCGGGAACAATTACGTTTTCGAGCTGGTTGCGCAGCTCGACATTTTCAGCTTCCAGTTGTTTCACAAACTCACTAGAGTCTTCTTCCTTCTGAATCTTAGAATTCTTCGGCGGCATTCTCACACTAACGCACAAAACCTATTCACGCACAAATCTATTCACGCGCAAATTTTCTTCACACACAAATCCTGATCACGGCACCAAAATGTTGGGTCACGAGCTGGGATATCGTCGAAAAATGGGAATTTGGGAACTGAATAAAGCGAGCGGGTCACTTTCCTACGTTGTGTATTTTAAGAAGAGAACTTATCAACTAAAGCACGTGCTTTTATAGGCCAAGGGATTTCGTTAGTTTTCACAAGCGGGAGTGCTCCGTGAGTGGCTTTCGTGGCTCCTTTTCTCTCACTCTATCACCCGCGGGCCTTCGGGAGGATTACTCTCTATCTATACTATCAATCTATCATGATATCGAACACCCGCCATGCAGGTCTAGACCTGTGGTTGCCTTCCAATTCTTTGGTTGCCGGGGTATTTTGGAGATTAACTGATTTTCGGTTCGTGTAATTTGGCAGCAGTCTAATGCTGTTTGTGATAGGGGTTAACCAAGAGCTAAAGTCTTCGAGCGTAATCGTTTTGCGTGGTTCTAGGCCGCGTTGGTGTTCTATCCATTTGACTTGGTAGTCGAATGGGAGTTTGCTCACCCAGTGAACAATTTTGAGTGCCCGAGCCCGAAATTTCACGTTCCATCTGACGGTTCGTTTACGATCCTATACGATTTCTTTATGGGTCGCTTGCTGTGGTTCGCCAATGGTTCGCGAAAGGGCCCAACTGAAGGAACGCGAAAAATGAACTCTCGAGCGTGCCCCTTGTCTCTCTCCCTCTTTCCTATGTGTCCCCTCTCTTTCTTCGTATTCCCCCATTTTCTTTCTCTTCTTTCCTGACCCCAAATAAAATAGTTCGTGTTTTTGATCGGTTCCGAATCGGTATATTTTCTATCTCTTTTCTTTGGATCACTCTCACTCTCACTTTTCACTATCGGTATGATGCGGTGCGGATAATGCTTGATGACGACGCAGACACTTGTTGTTGCATGTTTTGTGTTGGAATCCCATCCATAGTTTAGTTGGACATCTGAAACGAGCAAAGTGAAAACTTTTGCACATTATTTGAACATTACGGAACACTGTCCAATAAACTTACCTTTATTATTTCTATCAGCATCATACATGATGGAACGAAAAGCACGCACTTCCACTTCACCCGGGACACAAAATTGACTGGAAAATTAATCTCGGACTTA
>NW_026454050.1:13142-14938 GCF_943734635.1 Anopheles cruzii
TTCCGCCCTTCCCTCTCCGGGTAAATGAAACCCACAAGCTCGCGTTCGGCCCGTCTCGGTTCTTCTGCCCTTCCATCTCCAAGTAATTCAAACCCACAAGCTCGCGCATGAATCTCCCTCCTCTCGTGGTTTCTTCTGCTCTTTTCCGCCGCTGCCCACGAGCGGACCCTCATGAACCGGCCCGCTCGCCTCCCCATCGCCTTTTCTCTTCCTCGCCGCAGGCAGCGGGGGTTCGGTTTCACCCTTCCTCGTCTCTTCCTCAGGCGGAGGGGTACCTCGGGCACTCAAAATTGTTCACTGGGCACTAGTTCCGTAGTCAAACTCAAGTTCTTGTTACTTCTTGTAGCAGTTCTTAATAGACGTGCTCCGATCTACCGAATTGCTCTTCTAGGCGTGCCATGATTAAGCGTACGTTGGACGGATCTAAGAAGAGGGGCTATACGCTCCGTTCCGCTTTACCTTTATGACATTTTTGTAGGCGTTCCAGTTTTCCGAGTCGTCGAACCCCGCGTCTCGATTGGATTGTTCGTAGGCTATCTTGAATTTTGGCCATTCCTTAGCTTGGCCGTCGAAGTAAGGTAAGTCTTTGATTGCCGCTTTTTTAAGGTGCCTGTTGTTGCACAGGTTGCTTTCTCTTATGGCTTCGATATTGAATTCGATCCACGACACGATTCTTAATCCGCGTTGATTAACGAACGGTCGCGAGAAGAAAGAGCCCGATCGATATCGGCCTCGATCGTACGAGCCCGATAACGGGTGAGTCCCGATTCACCAACGCAGGGCACTCAGCACTCACCAGGGCTTTTTTACTGGCGGTATCCGGTCAGTCGCGTGTCCGCAATGATACCTGGCCGTTACCTGACGCCTGACCGTTATCGCCACGACTGACGCGACGCGTTATCAGTCGCAATGGGGCCCCCAAGCGGATTTTTTAGCACATGCTTGTGCTCAGCCATCCTCCTCCTGCGGGACGGAGGCGTCCATCCTTGGGACGACTCGTCTACTGTCACGATAGCGGGCGGTTCTCCCGAGGCGGCGTCGCACGTAGCCGCGCCCTCCGGCCGGGTTTGCTCTTCCGCCACCCCATCGCACGTAGCTCTGGCACCCGATACTGATGGCTCGTTCACGACTTGGCTGCACGTAGCTGCGTCATCAGGATCGTCGGGAGTAGCAGCGATAGGCAGATGGGCGAGCAAGCGTACGTTCCGCCGGTACACCCTGCTACCGGTCTTCACGTCTGCAACCCGATTGGCCCCGTCCGGGCCGGCGTAGACTCGAATAATTACGCCCATCGGCCACCGAAAGACTGAAAGATTGTCGTCGCCGATGAGCACAATCTGTCTCTCCTTGGCGTTGGGCATCTTCCGCGTGATTAAGAGGACGAATACCAAGCAAAAGACAACGAACATTATAACTAGGAAGATTACTGAAAGAGTGCCAACCCGTTTTGGCTAGGGCAACTCTTGTAAATCTTCTCTGCACAGACTCGATAGCGTCAACCCAACATTGAGCCTGTGGGTGCTGTAGTGTATGTAGTATAGAAATAAGTAGTGTATGTATTAGTATAAGCAGTGCGTGTAACCGAACAAAGCAAATACAGTCAGTCTAGTCGAGTCAGTCAAAGATGCAACAAGTTTTTATAGAAATTTTATATTACAATAAAAAGGCCACATTACAGTATGACGGTGTACAATTGTCACTCTCCCTTTCCGAACACAATAACTTTTCACATTTTTCTTCAAACGGTACTGTCGTAGTTCACAATTCAATTCAGACTTTATTCAATTCCCATGTGT
>NW_026454051.1:0-14929 GCF_943734635.1 Anopheles cruzii
CAATCGCGCCCATCACTGTTGGTCAAACAATTTTGCATAATCTCGCGGAGCGCGGTGCGCGGTTTGCGTGAGATACAAAGTTCGCGATGGCAATGGCTCTGCACGCATGCACGAACGCCCGAGGGCCGCCCGAAGAAGGACCACCATCTACAAGACGGACGGCTACGGACGGCGCCAAAATCGGCCACTCACAGACCCTCAGTTCGCGAGGTGTGAAGCTGGGCGATATACTATCGGGCGATCGTTGGCTTCGGAAGTGAATAGAAAATTAACTTCCCCACGGCCAATCTACGACCGGCGTGAACTGAAGTGCGGAATTCTTGGCCTGATCTCGGCAGCCGGCAGCCAAGAGTCGAATGCCGCAGCAAGGCTGACGAGGCCATTCCGTCACGTTGCCATCGTCGTGCATCTGTCGTGCGGCTCTTTGTGGCTTTGATGCGCCACGATGTCCGACGGTGTCCATTTCAGGGCCGTGCAGAAGGTTCTGAAGTATCATCTTTTTTCTGTTTCTTCTTTAGTATAAGACTTGAAACGAACAATAATGGGACATTAGAGAGCAAATCAGTAGGTGATTTGGTATTAAACTGAATTTAAATGTGGTTTAGGAAAAATTATTCTAAATCAAGAACTTTGGCTACACTTTATGAAAAAATTGTTTGAAAAGTTGAATACGTTGATTATTTAGATAAATTTAAATTAGTATTATACAATTGATTATTCCTAAAACTATATTAAACAAACGACAAACTTTATTAATAAACATAGGGAATGCAAGAGTTTATTATATGTATAGTTGCGGTTAAATAATTTTCAAACTAAACTAACCCGCCTGAGATTATTTTACAATTTGCATATTTATACTGTAAAAACGATGAAATGCTGTAAACGGAATTGGGCCACCATATAAGAAAACCTCAACTGGGCCCGCCCGGTGCATAAAACGAATTCATTTGCGTCGGTCGCGGCCGTCGCAGCATAATTATTGATTATATCATTAGGACAAGGTAATTTGCGTCGCGCGGTACCACATATGGACTCCGGTGGCCGCGGCTACTCCGCCATTCCCGAGCCGCAAGATGGCTCAGCCGAGCTGGCGATAGGAATTTATTGAGGAATTCTACCAGAGCCAGAGCCCCGTAGCTGTGGGAGCTGCCTTTGGTTTTTGCGCTCGCCGTCGCCACGCAAAAGACGGTGCAGGATGAAGGTCCGGGAGCTTCGCTTCGTAGGAAATTCCTTGCTGCTAGCAAGTGCAAAGCACAAGTTTATTAGCACGGCACGGCAACAAGCTCGTCGCGCGGTGCCTAAACGTGCCAATGGCCGGGGTCCGAACCCCATTAAAATCGGATCGGTCAGCCTTGTCCCGTTTCGTCCCATTGGTCATCGGCTCAATAGTTTAATGAGAGAAAGGCGCAGAGACGAGCGCAGACGAGACGAGAGAACCCTAAGATCCTTCAAATGGCCACTTAAACGGTTCAATTGAGCTCGAATCACGGGCCCCACTATCATTAATGTCACTCATTTCTCCGTTCACCGCTCCGAGCGGGCCGGAGGGCCAATTATTGACGGAAGCCGGGCGGTTTTGGGGGCCCGATCAGGATCAGGAAAGGTCGGCAGGAAGACAGCCATCGGCGTGATCGGCCGTGCGCAACATATTTATGATTGATTTATGCTTTCTCCGAATGGCCCAGCGCCGGGGCCGAGGCCATTTATCCAGGTTTCGGTCAGCCCCCGGAGACCCTGGCTGTGGTTGTTGTTGTTAATGATTTGTGAGACAATCACGGTGACGAATGGTACACTTTTTCGGACCATCCTTTTCCGACGAGAGAAGCGGACACACAAATCTTGGCGCAGGGAACCACAAATCGGCCCGCTCGGAGCCGACCGAGATAGCCACAAACCACAAATAGTGGCCATTGGATAGGTGTGCCTCGCGGTCGGACCTTTGCCGGAGCCTTCGTAAGCAGTTGAATGACACGCCAACCCGTGCAACCGCAATTACGATGCTCAAGTAGGTCCTAAGGAGACCGCAAACCCCGGCAGCACCGGGCAGATGATCTCCCGGGCCGGCCGGGATCTGCCGTAAATGGATCGATTGACCAGCCAACGAGATGACCGTCACCGTGGGCGCAGTACTTCGGAGCACTAAGACCATTAATTTGATTGATTTGCCAGGCATTATTTATTCTAAAAAACGTGAAACATCTGCCCGTTTTTGCAACATCACGTTTCGTCTCGACCCGAATCTGACACTAAAAATGGACCCATCGGACCAGTTGGCCCACCGGGTCAAGCTTATCAATGCGGCCAACTTTCGGCTCACATATGTTACCCGGCTCCTTATGAGCCCTTAACACGAAACTGCAGCAGTTGACCCCCCCACAGTCGAAAGTAAGTTGAGCCAACAGCCAGCAAATCGTGCAAATCGTTCCGGGTCAAAGGGGAAACGCAGACCCCGAGTACAGTTGGAGCGGAGCACCAGTTGGTCCAGGGATTATGGCCCGAACCCGAAAGCCGAACGATCGTTAATTAGAGGCCCGAGCGACGAGCGCCTGATGCAAACAGGCCGAGCCAGGGCCGAGGCGAGTTACATGCAAATGTGATAATGATGGCAGCCAACAAAAGGACACGAAAGATGTTGCGAACTCGATCAAATTACCCCGAAACGAGCGAGGAAGGAAAGCGTGGCATGCCCCCCCAAAAATCTCGGCCCCACTGGAAAGGTGCGGAAACATAAAACATATTCGATTCGAGTACAAAAATGCACCACCCTCCTCATTAGGCTTTTCCTGTTCGGTGCATCTGTTGTCAGCAACGGCAGCAGCAGGACCGGCAATGGCAGCAGCATGTTCCGTGTGATGCTCTCGATGTTTGTGTGTTCGATGTTCGATTCCGGATTCTTTTGTTTGCCCACCGAACGTGGAGAGTGTTGGGCCAATAATGAGGCTTACATTACAAAAAGGTTAAACCATCGGCGGGCCCGTGGATTGCAACACGACACGACGCGAAGGGCGCGAAGAACACATCCGCGCACGCACCACGGACCTCGTGCTGACCATATTTATGCGCGACAGCGCCCAATCGACACAATCGAGAACCGATCCCGATCATTAGCATTTAAGACAATCAACGCCACATAATTGGATTGGACAATCGCGAAGTGAGTGAAGTGAGTTTAGGACGCGGACAATCGTTAATGGATCCGTTGCCGAACACCCAAAAATAAATGTCCTTTTCGCGCGCGCCACAGTCCGTGAAGCCGTATGGTACAAATGTGCCACCAATTTAATTTAAACGCACACTATTTACAGCATTCTAGCAATTACAAGGATAATGCCGGCCACTTACTCCTTTTCATCGTCGGCTAGAAGGGACACCCATTTAGGCGAGATAATAATGTCCATCCCGCCCCGCCAGTGGCATATGGTTTTCGGGCTGCGCTTCTCTAATGCTTCTTCGGCCGCACCATAAACCGGTGGAAGGATCGTCCTTTTGTAGGGGGTGACAAAAATGATGTAATAATGGGCGCTCGTTAAACGTGCCCTCGTGTCCGAGGGAAGAGAACAACCATTTTCCGTATGGGAAATGGGCATTGTTTCAACGCAAGCGAAAGATAAAGTAATTTTTGTAGAAGCGTTTCACGTTGGTAGATGTATGAACTAAGGTTTGGGAATAAACGCTTTCCTATTTTGTGATCGAAACCCAAAATTACCCACCGCTCGGTATACGGTTCGATAGCTTGGCTTCAATTGCCGGCAAGCACCACTTTGCCTCGGCCGTGTAATTCCACGTTTCACATTCGTTTCTTATCGTGTTATTTAAATAATGGCACGTTGCCCGGGACATGTTTCCCCGACCCGGGACATCAATGAAGCAATCCAATCGCAATCTTCCACTTTTCAATCGCTCCTGCTCGCCCTATCGGTTCGCCGCTATGAAGCTATTACCATCGGTGGCACGCACCGCACCGATAATTACGGCCGGCACTGTACGGCCCCCGATCGGAGCACAACCATTTAAATGTTATGTTCGCGGTCTGCTGCAAAAGGGGACGGTAAACCCAGGCCGCTCCCGGGAGCGGCCATTTGTGGTCGATATTAAATAAACAACCAGAACCACTTATGCGATATTAAATAATAAAACGTCTCCAAAATGGAGCCGCTGCTGCTGCTGGGGTGGACGTTCGGTCCCAAACCCCAAACCCGAATGAGCCGAAGGAACGGGCCGGAAGGAACCCCTTCGGAGCGGTAGCGACAGTAACAACATAAACACATAGTTGGTCCTGCGGGTGCACCAACAGACAACGGACGGACGGTCATTCCCGGGGGTCGAGGCTGGACCGCGAAGCGAAGCAGTTTCCGGAGACACCTCCTCGATTGTTTCAAATGACTCACTACCGCGTAATGAGGGTGCCAGGGGTGGCCAGCGAACCGGCGAAGAAATGGCCGCAAAAAAGGAGTGTCACTTATAGTATGGAGTTTGCCGAATGGTTGACTAATTTTTATTTTTAAGTAATTCATACCTTTTTTATATTGTGGTCTAAACTGATAACACGAACTCAAAATTGCTCTTCACAGGGGTCAGATTATTAATGAAAGATATTGCCTTTGCGAAGAAACGCTTTATAAATCTGTAAACGTAAACTTATCTCAACTTTTCTCATTGCGACAATTAGTTTTACAATAGAGCTTACAATACAATTTTACAAATGGCAAAGCATCCACCGGAACCGGAACGATTCATCGGATCAAAAATTAATCACAATTGAATCATAAACGGACGTACTGCAAAAGCGCGTTAACAAAAACGGACCCTATTTGTCCGACTTTTTCGGGCACGCAATTGTTTCATACGCTTCGCAATAAAAAAAATCCGACGACGAATTCAAATTACTGCCGACCAATTTGCGCACCAATCTTCCGGTTTTTTCCTTCCCCTGAGACCGTTTCTGGTGCCGTGGGCTTTTTGTGTTTCGGAGTTATGCTACAACAGCAACAGCAACAAAAAACTCTCGTAAATTTACTCACCTTGGCCATCTTTAGAATTTTATGCTTCTTACGCCACGTCGCGTACGGAACCTTTTTCGGGGACCTTAATTTTTTCCCGGGGCCGCTTCGCACATACTTTTAATTATTGCACCGTGTCACGGGCATTCTTCGCATAATTTGCTGGGCCCGGGCCTCCAAAGCCGACCCGCGGCTCGCCATTTTCGGAATCCAAGATTGTCCAATCCGCCCTCGCCGGTCGGTCCTTTTTTTCTACTACCGGGGCACAGTGTTGTTTGTTTGCTCCGTTGACATCCCGGCTGGCATTTTTCTGCCGCTGCTGCTGCTGCTGCTAGTGACCATTCCGCCCGCCATTGCCTGACTGACTAATCAAATAAAATTTAATTAATTGCACAACTTTACGGCCTCGGTCCGGTACAGTCCGGGATGGTAAACGGAGGCGAGAGCATGAAATGAGCATCTTGAGCCGCGGGACCGGGACAAAAATGCAAATCGAAAGCAAAGCAAAAAGAAGAAGGCGTCAGAGGGACCTCTCGCGAAAGGAGCACGGAACCAACGGTGGACAAAATATTTATATGTACACGTCGCACTGCAGGACCACGGTACCCTGGCCCCGCACAGGTCCGGGGGGTCCGAGAGGTTGAGCATGAAAAAATAAATTACTCCAAACACCGTGTTCGGCGACGAAGATTAGTAGTGGTCGTGGTGGCCGAGTGAATCTGGCCAGGGCAAAAAACGGAATCTGACTTTTCCTATTTAGAAGCGAAGGTAGCATAATGATCTCGCACAGCCATGCAAGCCTTGCAAAAACGGACCGAATTCATTTGCGGGTGCGAAGAAGATGGACCGTAATTAAAAGTATGCCCCGTGCGGAATAGAAAAACTGGCCCCCGGCAGAGTTGATTGGTCAATGCTCGTGGATGATCTTCGCCGAAGGAAAAAGGGTAGCGCTCATTAGCGGAACATTAGTCTCACAGACCGGTAAACCTCAGATCACTTTTAGCGTCCCAAACGACCGAAAACTGAAAAGAAGAAAACCCACAAGGGCCCAATGTCCTTGTCTTGGGAGAGTGCGACGCGAATACAGCAAACATAAAGAAGTTTCCAAATGCCCAAACGATGATCGTGTTGAAGTTCCGTGACACCGAAAACACACGAAGCCCGATGTTGGTTGAATCTTTTCACACCGCCTTTTTCCGGAAGATGATTGGGAACTCGCCTACGCTTCGATTCCCCAGTTTTCTCGCGATCGCGGTTCTAATGGCTCTTTTTTATCTGAGCAATCTTGAGCAATGAGCTAACGCCGTGTTTTCGGTCCTAGGCCAGGAATAATTTCCAACCAAAAAAAATCGTCATCATCGTCACCCAAATCCGGGCCGAGCGGAACCTCTAGCCAGTGCCTTGCATTTCTGATTTTAATTTAAAAATAACATTCAAATGCCGATGAAAGCGAAACGCTGACCGTTCGAAAGGCAAACCGTAAAGAAGGGCGCTGTAATCGGGGTTCGAGCTCAACTTTCAATAACCAATACTAATGCTATCAATTTCTGGCGACTTTAAAACCAACAACAAACAAAGTTGGAACACACCACAAACGAAATAAATATTAAACTATAACAAAAAACAAAAATCGGCTCAAAGATGTACAAACTCCTAGGGGTTGGGTGCTACGTAGCAACTTGGCGCGGTCGTTGGCGAAGCCACATTTTTCACACCTCTACAAATTATGCTCTCTCAAAACAAACACAATCTGTCGCGTCTCTTTGAGTCTTAGAAAAATTAAAACCAAATTGAAAAAGGGAACGGATGAAGGAAATAATCGCAACATCGCCTAAGTGGAACTAATTTGTCCACGTTTTAGGAGGGAAGACTTGGAATGAATGTTGCTTCCTGCAAAGACCCCATACACATAGATGGGACTGCCTGATTTTGCAGATGCCTTAGTGTAGTGTACCAATGATCTCATTTGAAGTTCTCCACCGATCGATTCTTTCCAATTATTTCATAACAGTATTTTCTGTTCTTCTCTTCAAAATTAACTTTTCATTATATAGTTATACAACAACTACTCGTCGCTTCTCGATGTTAATATGTCCCTCGATCAATCGTTCGAATGAAAACTTATTACGAAAGTGGCTTCGAAAAAATCGTCCAAATTAGTTGACATTTTTCACTCTGCCGACGTGCCGGGAGAGAAGCTGGGAAATTGAAACCCGGACCAAATACCTTCGTGAAAAATGTCACCGAATCGATCAAGCACCGCTTTTACGACGACCCGGCTCCCGACTTGGGCTATCGCGCGGGGCCAAAGAAAAGTTACGACAAGAAAAAACAACTTTACTACCGACCAGCCCCTTTCGCGGCCAATCAATTCCGGGTCGCCGCGGGAAAGGGATGCGTTTCCGATTTTTTCCGCCCTCTCGCCGTGCGTTTCGTTTCGCCCGTTTTTTTTCGCCATTTGTTTCGTTTTGTTGAAGGTTTTTTTTCTCTTCCTCCGATTCCTGTTTCGAACTTATTTTCTTTTCCATCGCCAGTCGCGCCAGGGATTGAATTGCACGTTCACGGTGCAAATGTTAATCAAAGTTTGATAAAGAATTTGATCATTTAATTTTACCTTTCCGCGCCATTTAAGCGGGGGTGTCAATAAAAGTACGGCGTGTGTTTTATATTTGTTTTCCGTTTCCGTTCTTATTTGCTTTCCATTGTGACAGGGCGAATGGCAAAACAGGAAAGATCGTTTTTAATTAGTTTGTTTTTTTCAGTGCCGGATAATGGTCCTTGCCCAAAGTTCTCGTTTTTAACTCTTCGAAAATGTGTGTAAATGCTTTCCGTTTTACTATAAAATGAAAAGTTAATTTTGAAGAGAAGAACAGAAAGTATTGTTATGAAATAATTGGAATGAATCGATCGGTGGAGAACTTCAAATGAGATCATTTGTACACTACACTAAGGTATCTGTAAAATCAAACAGTCCCATCTATGGGGTCTTTGCAGGAAGAAACATTCGTTCCAAGTTTTCCCGCCCAAAACGGGGACAAATTAGTTCCACTTAGGCGATGGTGCGATTATTTCCTTTATCCGTTCCCTTTTTCAATTTGGTTTTAATTTTTCTAAGACTCAAAGAGACGCGACAGATTGTGTTTGTTTTGAGAGAGCATAATTTGTGGAGGTGTGAAAAATGTGGCCTCGCCAACGACCGCGCCAAGTTGCTACGTAGCACCCAATCCCTAGGAGTTTGTACATCTTTGAGCCGGTTTTTGTATTTTGTTATAGTTTAATATTTATTTTGTTTGTGGTGTGTTCCAACTTTGTTTGTTGTTGGTTTTAAAGTCGCCAGAAATTGATAGCATTAGTATTGGTTATTGAAAGTTGAGCTCGAACCCCGATTACAGCGCCCTTCTTTACGGTTTGCCTTTCGAACGGTCAGCGTTTCGCTTTCATCGGCATTTGAATGTTATTTTTAAATTAAAATCAGAAATGCAAGGCACTGACTAGAGGTTCCGCTCGGCCCGGATTTGGGTGATGATGATGACGATTTTTTTGGTTGGAAATTATTCCTGGCCTAGGACCGAAAACACGGCGTTAGCTCATTGCTCAAGATTGCTCAGATAAAAAAGAGCCATTAGAACCGCGATCGCGAGAAAACTGGGGAATCGAAGCGGAGCGGAGTTCCCAATCATCTTCCGGAAAAAGGCGGTGTGAAAAGATTCAACCAACATCGGGCTTTGTGTGTCTTCGATGTCACGGAACTTCAACACGATCATCGTTTGTGCATTTGGAAACTTCTTTATGCTTGTTGTATTCGCGTCGCACTCTCCCAAGACAAGGACATTAGGCCTGGTGGGTTTTCTTCTTTTCGGTTTTCGGTCGTTTGGGACGCTAAAAGTGATCTGAGGTTTACCGGTCTGTGAGACTAATGTTCCGCTAATGAGCGCTACCTTTTTTCCTACGGCGAAGATCATCCACGAGCATTGACCAATCAACTCTGCCGGGGGCCAGTTTTTCTATTCCGCACGGGGCATACTTTTAATTACGGTCCATCTTCTTCACACCCGCAAATGAATTCGGTCCGTTTTTGCATGGTTTGCATGGCTGTGCGAGATCATTATGCTACCTTCGCTTCTAAATAGGAAAAGTCAGATTCCGTTTTTTCCCCTGGCCAGATTCACTCGGCCACCACGACCACTACTAATCTTCGTCCCCGAACACGGCGTTTGGAGTAATTTATTTTTTCATGCTCAACTTCTCGGACCCCCGGACCTCTGCGGGGCCAGGGTACCGTGGTCCTGCAGTGCGACGTGTACATTTAAATATTTTGTCCACCGTTGGTTCCGTGCTCCTTTCGTGAGCGGTACTGACGCCTTCTTCTTTTTGCTTTGCTTTCGATTTGCATTTTTGTCCCGGTCCCGCGGCCAGTACCTCTGAGAAGATGCTCATTTCATGCTCTCTTCGCTTCCGTTTCGGCCAGCACCCGGGATCCCTTCCCGGACTGTACCGGACCGAGGCCGTAAAGTTGTGCAATTAATTAAATTTTATTTGATTAGTCAGTCAGGCAATGGCGGGCGGAATGGCCACTAGCAGCAGCAGCAGCAGCGGCAGAAAAATGCCAGCCGGGATGTCAACGGAGCAAACAAACAACACTTGGTCCCTCGCCGCGTTTGGAGTCCCCCGGTGGCAGTAGAAAAAAAGGACCGACCGGCGAGGGCGGATTGTGCAATCTTGGATTCCGAAAATGGCGAGCCGCGGGTCGCCTCTGGAGGCCCGGGCCCAGCAAATTATGCGAAGAATGCCCGTGACACGGTGCAATAATTAAAAGTATGTGCGAAGCGGCCCCGGGAAAAAAATTAAGGTCCCCGAAAAAGGTTCCGTACGCGACGTGGCGTAAGAAGCATAAAATTCTAAAGATGGCGAAGGTGAGTAAATTTACGGGAGTTTTTGTTGTTGTTGGTGTTGCTGTTGTAGCATAACTCCGAAACACAAAAAGCCCACGGCACCAGAAACGGTCTCAGGAGCCGGAAAAAACCGGAAGATTGGTGCGCAAATTGGTCGGCAGTAATTTGAATTCGTCGTCGGATTTTTTTTATTGCGAAGCGTATGAAACAATTGCGTGCCCGAAAAAGTCGGACAAATAGGGTCCGTTTTTGTTAACGCGCTTTTGCAGTGCGTCCGTTTATGATTCAATTGTGATTAATTTTTGATCCAATGAATCGTTCCGGTTCCGGTGGACGCCCATTTTATGATTCCGCACCTTTCCAGGATTAGAATACTCGTGCACAGGGCTATAATTCTATTGTAATATTGATTGTCGCAATAAGAAAAGCAGAGCTAAGTTTAAGTTTACAGATTTATAAACGGTTTCTTCGCAAAGGCAATATCTTTCATTAAAAATCTGACCCCTGTGAAGAGCAATTTTGAGTTCGTGTTATCAGCTTAGACCACAATATAAAAAAGGTATGAATTACTTAAAAATAAAAATTAGTCAACCATTCGGCAAACTCCATACTATAAGTGACACTCCTTTTTGCGGCCATTTCTTCGCCGGTTCGCTGGCCACCGCTGGCACCCTCATTACGCGGTAGTGAGTCATTTGAAACAATCGAGGAGGTGTCTCCGGAAACTGCTTCGCTTCGCGGTCCAGCCTCGACCCCCGGGAATGACCGTCCGTCCGTTGTCTGTTGGTGCACTCGCAGGACCAGCTATGTGTTTATGTTGTTACTGTCGCTACCGCTCCGAAGGGGTTCCTTCCGGCCCGTTCCTTCGGTTCAATCGGGTTTGGGATTCGGGACCGAACGTCCACCCCAGCAGCAGCAGCGGCTCCATTTTGGAGACGTTTTATTATTTAATATCGCATAAGTGGTTCTGGTTGTTTATTTAATATCGACCACAAATGGCCGCTCCCGAGAGCGGAGGTTTACCGTTCCCTTTTGCAGCAGACCGCGAACATAACATTTAAATGGTTGTGCTCCGATCGGGGGCCGTACAGTGCCGGCCGTAATTATCGGTGCGGTGCGTGCCACCGATGGTAATAGCTTCATAGCGGCGAACCGATAGGGCGAGCAGGAGCGATTGAAAAGTGGAAGATTGCGATTGGATTGCTTCATTGATGTCCCGGGTCGGGGAAACATGTCCCGGGTAACGTGCCATTATTTAAATAACACGATAAGAAACGAATGTGAAACGTGGAATTACACGGCCGAAGCAAAGTGGCGCTTGCCGGCAATTGAAGCCAAGCTATCGAACCGTATACCGAGCGGTGGGTAATTTTGGGTTTCGATCACAAAATAGGAAAGCGTTTATTCCCAAACCTTAGTTCATACATCTACCAACGTGAAACGCTTCTACAAAAATTACTTTATCTTTCGCTTGCGTTGAAACAATGCCCATTTCCCATACGGAAAATGGTTGTTCTCGGACACGAGGGCACGTTTAACGAGCGCCCATTATTACATCATTTTTGTCACCCCCTACAAAAGGACGATCCTTCCACCGGTTTATGGTGCGGCCGAAGAAGCATTAGAGAAGCGCAGCCCGAAAACCATATGCCATTGGCGGGGGGGGGGATGGACATTATTATCTCGCCTAAATGGGTGTCCTTTCTATCCGACGATGAAAAGGAGTAAGTGGCCGGCATTATCCTTGTAATTGCTAGAATGCTGTAAATTGTGTGCGTGTAAATTAAATTGGTGGCACATTTGTACCATACGGCTTCACGGACTGCGACGCGCGAGCGAAAAGGACATTTATTTTTGGGTGTTCGGCTAACAACGGATCCATTAACGATTGTGCGCGTCCTAAACTCACTTCACTCACTTCGCGATTGTCCAATCCAATTATGTGGCGTTGATTGTCTTAAATGCTAATGATCGGGATCGGTTCTCGATTGTGTCGATTGGGCGCTGTCGCGCATAAATATGGTCAGCACGAGGTCCGTGGTGCGTGCGCGAATGTGTTCTTCGCGCCCTTCGCGTCGTGTCGTGTTGCAATCCACGGGCCCGCCGATGGTTTAACCTTTTTGTAATGTAAGCCTCATTATTGGCCCAACACTCTCCACGTTCGGTGGGCAAACAAAAGAATCCGGAATCGAACATCGAACACACACGGAACATGCTGCTGCCGTTGCTGACAACAGATGCACCGAACAGGAAAAGCCTAATGAGGAGGGTGGTGCATTTTTGTACTCGAATCGAATATGTTTTATGTTTCCGCACCTTTCCAGTGGGGCCGAGATTTTTGGCGGGGCGGCCACGCTTTCCTTCTTCGCTCGTTTCGGGGTAATTTGATCGAGTTCGCAACATCTTTCGTGTCCTTTTGTTGGCTGCCATCATTATCACATTTGCATGTAACTCGCCTCGGCCCCGGCTCGGCCTGTTTGCATCAGGCGCTCGTCGCTCGGGCCTCTAATTAACGATCGTTCGGCTTTCGGGTTCAGGCCATAATCCCTGGACCAACTGGTGCTCCGCTCCAACTGTACTCGGGGTCTGCGTTTCCCCTTTGACCCGGAACGATTTGCACGATTTGCTGGCTGTTGGCTCAACTTATTTTCGACTGGCCGGGGGTCAACTGCTGCAGTTGCATCAGTTTCGTGTTAAGGGCTCATAAGGAGCCGGGTAACATATGTGAACCGAAAGTTGGCCGCATTGATAAGCTTGACCCGGTGGGCCAACTGGTCCGATGGGTCCATTTTTAGTGTCAGATTCGGGTCGAGATGAAACGTGATGTTGCAAAAACGGGCAGATGTTTCACGTTTTTTAGAATAAATAATGCCTGGCAAATCAATCAAATTAATGGTCTTAGTGCTCCGAAGTACTGCGCCCACGGTGACGGTCATCTCGTTGGCTGGTCAATCGATCCATTTACGGCAGATCCCGGCCGGCCCGGTAGATCATCTGCCCGGTGCTGCCGGGGTTTGCGGTCTCCTTAGGACCTACTTGAGCATCGTAATTGCGGTTGCACGGGTTGGCGTGTCATTCAACTGCTTACGAAGGCTCCGGCAAAGGTCCGACCGCGAGGCTCACCTATCCAATGGCCACTATTTGTGGTTTGTGGCTATCTCGGTCAGCTCCGAGCCGGCCGATTTGTGGTTCCCTGCGCCAAGATTTGTGTGTCCGCTTCTGAGTTCGCTTCTCTCGTCGGAAAAGGATGGTCCGAAAAAGTGTACCATTCGTCACCGTGATTGTCTCACAAATCATTAACAACAACAACCACAGCCATGGTCTCCGGGGGCTGACCGAAACCTGGATAAATGGCCTCGGCCCCGGCGCTGGGCCGTTCGGAGAAAGCATAAATCAATCATAAATATGTTGCGCACGGCCGATCACGCCGATGGCTGTCTTCCTGCCGACCTTTCCTGATCCTGATCGGGCCCCCAAAACCGCCCGGCTTCCGTCAATAATTGGCCCTCCGGGCGCTCGGAGCGGTGAACGGAGAAATGAGTGACATTAATGATAGTGGGTTCCCGTGATTCGAACCTCAATTGAACCGTTTAAGTGGCCATTTGAAGGATCTTAGGGTTCTCTCGTCTCGTCTGCGCTCGTCTCTGCGCCTTTCTCTCATTAAACTATTGAGCCGATGACCAATGGGACGAAACGGGACAAGGCTGTCCGATCCGATTTTAATGGGGTTCCGGACCCCGGCCATTGGCACGTTTAGGCACCGCGCGACGAGCTTGTTACCGTGCCGTGCTAATAAACTTGTGCTTTGCACTTGCTAGCAGCAAGGAATTTCCTCTCGGACCTTCATCCTGCACCGTCTTTTGCGTGGCGACGGCGAGCGCAAAAACCAAAGGCAGCTCCCACAGCTACGGGGCTCTGGCTCTGGTAGAATTCCTCAATAAATTCCTATCGCCAGCTCGGCTGAGCCATCTTGCGGCTCGGGAATGGCGGAGTGGCCGCGGCCACCGGAGTCCATATGTGGTACCGCGCGACGCAAATTACCTTGTCCTAATGATATAATCAATAATTATGCTGCGACGGCCGCGACCGACGCAAATGAATTCGTTTTATGCACCGGGCTTCCTTGAGTTGAGGTTTTCTTATATGGTGGCCTAATTCCATTTACAGCATTTCATCGTTTTTAATAGTGCAATCTATGCAAATTGTAAAAGAATCTCAGGCGGGTTAGTTTAGTTTGAAAATTATTTAACTGCAACTATACATATAATAAACTCTTGCATTCCCTATGTTTATTAATAAAGTTTGTCGTTGGTTTCTTATAGTTTTAGGAATAATCAATTGTATAATACTAATTTAAATTAATCTAAATCCAAAGTTCTGGAAATTCATTAATAAATCCAAAGTTCTGGATTTAGAATAATTTTCCCTTAACCACATTTAAGTTCAGTTTATACCAAATCACCTAAGGATTTGGTTGTTAATGTCTCACTATTGTTCGCTTCTAGTCTTATACTAAAGAAGAAACAGAAAAAAGATGATACTTAAGAACCTTCTGCACGGCCCTGAAATGGACACCGTCGGACATCGTGGCGCATCAAAGCCAGATGAGCCGCACGACAGATGCACGACGATGGCAACATGACGGAATGGCCTCGTCAGCCTTGCTGCGGCATTCGACTCTTGGCTGCCGGCTGCCGAGATCAGGCCAAGAATTCCGCACTTCAGTTCACGCCGGTCGTAGATTGGCCGTGGGGAAGTTAATTTTCTATTCACTTCCGAAGCCAACGATCGCCCGATAGTATATCGCCCGCCAGCTTCACACCTCGCGAACTGAGGGTCTGTGAGTGGCCGATTTTGGCGCCGTCCGTAGCCGTCCGTCTTGTAGATGGTGATGATGCGGCGGGCTCTGGCCCGAGGCGTTCGTGCATGCGTGCAGAGCCATCGCCACCGCGAACTTTGTATCTCACGCAAACCGCGCACCGCGCTTCGCGAGATTATGCAAAATTGTTTGACCAACAGTGATGGGCGCGATTG
>NW_026454052.1:0-14926 GCF_943734635.1 Anopheles cruzii
TGGTGATTAGTAAGTGATTAGTAGCGAGCGGTTCACCATGGTTCACCTCCATCTCCTCCATCACCTCGGCAGTGCGCTTGGCCCTTAGTTTGTGTGGCTGGCTGGGTGTGTGTGTGTGTGCGCGGGTTTTTCACGGTCACAGCTTCCCGGTCACCGCTACCGAAAGCTCCGGACGCTCCGTCTCACTCACTCAACCTCTCAACCCTCTCAACCAGCTCTCAGCTCAGCAGCTCAACCTCGGCGGCCGCGCGCAATCAATATCTCGGGCCCAAAAATCAACGCAACAACGTACGCAACGCACCGTAAGTACTTTCCTCTGGCTCTACGTGTGCGTGTGTGTATGTGTGTGTGCACGGTGCTGCACCCGGCACAAGGTGTGTGCTCCTCCGCCTCCACAGCCACGGCCACGGCCACGTGAAGTGCGTTTCTGTCACCCGGTCCCGGTGGCATTATTTCCACTCCTTCCTTCTCTCTCTGTCGCTCTCTGTCGCTCGCTCTCTCTCTCTCTCTCCGTTGCACATTTTCCACGCGGCCACCGCGAGAGGAATTTTTCTTGGGCCAAACCAAAGTCTTGACTTGGGAAGCCTTAGGGAAGCCAACCACCGGAGGCCGCCACCACGGCAAAATATCATCGCACACACAACCGTGCACACACACACACACACACCCAAGGGGTGCGATGGTCAATGGTGGTGCGGTGGTATCGTTCCTTTCTAGGCCCGGTCCGTTCTTCTTCCTGCGTCTTCTTGATATCCCTAATTGCCCTGTCTTCAAATCGCGCGCCAAGAAGGGGGTTACCCAAAGAGGAGAGGGGGGTGGGGGGAGGAGGGGTTCACGGGGTACTGCGTACTTTTGGGCAGTAAAAATAGACAGTAACAACAACAACAACAACGACGGCGGCGAAGCAAATAGATCGATCTGCAAAAGTAACCCACAACCCCTGGATGGATGGAATGGTCCTACAGAGGGAGGATTCTCTCCACGCCGGGGCGCCGGAAGAAGCGCCGGGTTCAGTAGGCTTACCCCCCTTCTGGATCACGCCATGGCACCGGGTTTGTGTGAGTTGACGGCACCCAAAAGTGCCCACCTGTCAGAAAGTGGCCCTCTGGAGGTGGCTCTCAGGTTCGGGAATCGGGTAGGTCTGGTAGGTCCGTGCGGAGTTCAACGTCTGGACGGTAGCCGTGCAATACGAGCCATCGGATGTGCTTACCTAGGTGTTTCCGTTTGGGGCGATATTTGAGGAGCGATACGCAACTTCGGTTCTGTGGTCGGGGTGATCGAACGACACGCACCACACACATACCACCACCTGCCTGGCACGGTGCGCGTTGCCCCTGGACTTACTGGACCTACTGGACCTGGACCTAAGCATCCAGCAGGTCCAGTCCGCCATAGAGTCAAGAGAGGTCGGTTCCAGGTCCACGACAAGACCAGTCACACTGGCGTGTCACACGCGACCCTTTCGATTCATCCAGGATCCGAGGAAGTCCGGTAGTCCGTGGTTTCAATCCCGTGGTTTGACAGTGTCACCGAACTGCTGACGGTGCCACCGAACCTGATGCCCGCAACCTGAATCTAGCCATGTAGCGAAATTAGAGAGCGGGAGCCGCCGCCGTCACCTGACTGACGAATTATTGCCACGTCCGTGACCACGGCCAACGGTAGAAATAATTGGTCGGCGGCGTAATGATGCGCATTCCAGTATACGCGCGCGAGCTCACGGCTCAGCTCGCGTCGTACATTCCGCGCGCAGTCCGCGGGAGCAGTAACTATTCTTGGCGCACCCACCCGGCGGCGGCGGCGGCTGAAGGTCAGATAATTATTTCGGTAATACCCACTCACACACACACGGGCTCGCGCACACGCACACGACTTACGGGGCAATCGGAAGGTATCGTCAGGTGGCGGCGTGTGTGTGTGTGTGGGCCGAGGCTCCGGTTAAGCCCGAGGGCCCCGTAATTAAAGATCGGGTCTCGGGTTCGGCCTCGAGGTCTCTAGCCACAAAAACACAGCTGACGCTTCAGCCGAGCAGGGCTTCGCACCGGCACTTCTGGGATGTCAGAAAGTCTTCAGAAAGGGTGTACCGAGGGCCCCGGATAAAGAATTAATCTGCTCGGAAGATATCCCGTAGCACGTAGGATCGTGCGTTGCTGACCGGGGCCTTCGGTATCGATAGCCGTTAGCCGTAATCTGGGCTGGCGCTGGCAATATCTGGTTGCCGCTTGTCAATGTCGGTTGGGTTGGCTAATCGCTAGCTCAAAATCGGGGCTTTACTTCACTATCGGGGCTGCTGCTGCTATCGGGAGCTGGTGACCAAATCGATAAGTCTTCAGGCGCACGCGCCCCGATAAGCGACCGGATGGGGCGATGTTGGACGTTTGTAGTTCCACACACAACGGAACTCTCGACGACGGAAGATACGGACTTTGCCGCCGCCGCCGCCGACCCAGAGTCAATGCATATGTCGCGGGCTTATCGGGCCCGCAACTAGGTTCCTGTGAAGGCCAACTTTCGACACCTAGCCCCGTCACTGACTAGCGGACCGGACCCGAATTCGGTCCGGCTTTTGGTGGAGAACCTTCGCGAGCTGTCAATCGGGCTTCTGGACAATCGGGACCATCACGGGGGCCACGGGGGCGGCATCTGTCATCGCGACCCGCAAAATCAAAACAAAGAAGAGTTGGCACTCGCTGTTCCCACGTTGGTTTTTATTTGTTTACAAATATAGAGTTCCACTTCTGATTGCCCTTTCTTATCAACCTTTTTAACCGCTCCCGGAGACAAATTTGCTAATTAAGAAACGCGATCGAAACGTTACCAGCGATACCGGATTCTCCCCGGACAGCCTTCAGCCTCTAGCTCTCTCGCTCGCTCCCTCTCGGTGAAGGCCACCGCCGCAGCAGTTGATGACGTTTATTTGTTTACAATTAATTTGCTTCCACAGACACCGACACCGACGACCGAGGTTGTGCACACTCTATCTCTCTCGACGACGACGGCGACGACGGATTGATCGGCGGCCATCGCCGGTTGCGAAGCGACCTACGACCTACGACGAGAGGCTGGCGCCGGCCAGGAGCACTGCACCCCATTCGCTCCCCCTCTGCGCCGCCGCGGTAGCGGGAGCGGGGTGCGTGGTTCAGGTGGGCGCAAATGGAAGCACCGACGGCCGGTGTCGCTGCCGCTGCCGCCGCCGCTGCTGCCGCCCGCGGTGATCTTAGGATCTCGGGGACGGGCGGGTCACCACCGACCACCGGCGGGCACCGGCTTCGCCGGAAGCGCCGGGACCGTCGGCACCGTCGGCTCCGTCGCCGCCGGAGACGCTCCGCCTCCGTCTGCCTCCGATGCTGAGGCGGCCCGGCCCGGTGCGCTCGCGTCGGAAGTCAGCCACAACAAACATTGCGATCACCACGCGTGTGTTTATCGCCAATTGCTGCGCCTCCCGTGTGCGTGTGTGCGTGTGTGTGTGTGTGCGTTGTGGCCGGCCACACGGACAGAGTGCAGTTTGATCGGCTCGGGCGTGTGTGTTGCACACAGCAGCAGCTCTGTTTGAGTTGCCGAAGAAACCGCGAAAAGAAACGTTCACAAGTCCACAAGTCCGCGCAGTGCGCGAGTGATTAGAGCAGTCAAAAAAGAAAAAAAACAACGACCAATACAGGTGAACCGAATTCGCGGAGTGATCGAATTCGCGGAGTACTCGAAAGTCTTCGTCCGTGAAAGTCGTGCTGTCTGTGCGCGTGTGTGGCGGGGTCGGAAGCGATGCGCCTGGGTCGCCAGTACCTCGCAGACGGCAGCATGTCCCAACGGAGGAAGATCCTGTGCGGTCTCTTCGGCGTTATCACCGGTCTGTTCGTTGGCGCCCTGCTGCGCAACTACCGCACGCTCGAAATCGTCAGCATGTGCAACTCTATCAACGGCATGAAGCAGAAATGTAAGTCAACACCCCGACAGACTCCGGTCCTTTTCCCCCCGAGAACCCAGATCCAGCGCGGTACGACATGCGGTCTCCCCCACACCATCGGCGTATCGGTGTCTCTCTGGCCTATTTTTAGATCTAATGTTAGCCAATACACGAGTCGGACAATCCGTTCCACGGAATGGATGGACCAGAACGTGTGGACCTTGATTGGCTTGCTCTGGGTACTTCATTATCATTACCTGAGGATCATTACCTCAGTTCTGGGGGAATTCAGTTGCCACTACCTGGGCTGAGCTGTGAGAATCCCTCGGAATCGGAATTGATCAGAAACTGACTGACGTGGACAAAAGTCAGGTAGTCGGTGACACACACGGTGTGCCGAAGACCCAGCACTGAACGAGCACCCAACAGGCGTAAAGTCAATCCAATCCCCCGCACCAACTTGATAAGCGTAAACAAAGGGTTCCCAGCTTGTATACCGACGGCGAACGAAAGCGAGAGCGATAGAGAGAGAGGGAGGAAGCAAGGAAACCACGGTCTACGGACCGCACCGCACCGCAGTGAAGTAATTTTCTCGGAATCCACAGCGATTTGGCGATGTGACGCATGAACGCTCTGCCGGCATTCTCGGCGTTAGGCAATTATACTCTCTCTCCAAAAAATATTCCTTTTATCATATTTGTCACATTTGGTCGCTTGAGACGAGTTCGTCCAGAGACTGAAAACGTCTTCTCTGGCGAACTCCAGTTCTTCTCCAGAAGCAGATTCCGAGCAGCAGAAGCTCTCACCAGCAGCAGCAGCAGCAGGGCATGGGCTGCTCACTCGTGGTCCCGCCGCTTGAATTGGCAGCAAAGAATGTGAGGCAACGCGCACCGCACGTCTGCGTGCCTCCATCACTCCATCAAAGATGCATTTAATGCATCACTAAACTATGACTACGGCCCCCTGGTAATGGGTTCTCCATGGGTTCTGTTATTTTTATCCACCACCGGCTGGTTCCTGGAACCAGCCCAAAAGCCGTGCCGCGCTTCCCGGCGGCATCTGGAATCGCATCCCGTGGAATAGCTGGGCCGAGGGGACATGGTCGTTTTGATCGTCAAGACGTCGGTGCTGGGCACACACAGTTCTGCCGCACTCAGGCCACTTGGTTGGCTGGTTTCCACTTGAGCGAGCCCCCGGGGATCGCTCGAGTTGGGTAAAACTGCTAGCCCTCTTGTTCGGAGGCATCTATCCGGTTACCAGCATTTAGATACGCACCCAGTCCAGACCAGACCAGGTTCGGATCAGCGAGCGCTGCGTGCTCTCTGCTTGGTCCACATGCGTACAACAACAAGCGTGATGGTTCTTCACAGCAACGCACGCTTCAGCGATCGTCTGTCACCGGACTCTCTACTCTGGTGTCTCAACCACCGTTGGGTTGGGAAATTGCATTCCAGATCGACGATGACGACGTTCGACGACGTCGAAGTCGGTGGTGGTCTGATCGAAGGCCCATCCGGCCGGGGGGATTATTTAAACATGGTCCCCAATCGTCCGGCTATCGGAAGCTGTAGGATAAATATTATGTACTCTAATGGCCGGACCGGGCCTTCTAATGCCGCCTTCTAATGGTTGCCGACGTCGGTGGTGCGTGGTGAGATTTATTTTGATTCATTTTGCTTCGCACTTTTCGAGCATTCGAAATGCACGATCGAACCAGGCCGGCTCTGGTCCACTGGTCTAGTTTTCGATGGTGTCGGGGCCAGTGCCGTCTCGGCTCAGCTCGGCTCGATTGAAGTCAGATCGGGTCTGGCTGGTTGATGAGAAAATTGCTGCCCCTGTTTTTTTTTTGCTTTGAAGGAACGTCGGCCAGGGCCACTTTCTTCGTACGTCAACCGCGAAGTTGGTGGGCGCATTATCTGGGCCGGCTCTCGGTAGTCGGCTCATCACCTCGTCGTCAATTGATGTTGATGAAAAAATTGCTCGCCGGCTCGCCGCGCTCGGCTTTTTGACGCCGTGGTTCTCGGCCAGATTTCTTCTCCGAGGCACGATTCTTCCAACCGAACGCCACCGCCATGCCGGCGTCACCTTGAACTGGACCGGATGTATAACTTCTCTCATTCTCTGTCTCGCTGCGCCGGGGTCGCTGCTCGCTACAATCCACGCCAACTCGCTGCGCAGCTGCACTAGACATCATCGGGCTGCAGGCGTCCGAGCTGCCGACCAACTCGCAGCGCACGCTCGTCTTCGTCGGTGTGATGACGGCGAAGGACTTCCTGCAGGGGCGGGCCCGCGCCGTGTACGAGACCTGGGGCCGGCAGATCCCGGGCCGGATAGCGTTCTTCAGCTCGCAGGACTCGGTCGCGCCCGACCTGCCGCTGGTCGCGCTCAAGGGCGTCGACGATCGGTACCCGCCGCAGAAGAAGAGCTTCATGATGCTCCACTACATGTACGAGCACTACATCGACCGGTTCGAGTGGTTCGTTCGGGCGGACGACGACGTCTACGTGCGCCCGGACCGGCTGGAGCGGTTCCTGCGCTCGATCGACAGCTCGAAACCGCAGTTCATCGGGCAGGCCGGCCGTGGCAACAGCGAAGACTTCGGTCTGCTGTCGCTCGAGTTTGACGAAAACTTCTGCATGGGCGGACCGGGCGTCATCATGAGCCGGGAGACGCTACGCCGGGTGGCACCCCACATCCCGACCTGCCTGAAGAATCTCTACAGCACCCACGAGGATGTCGAGGTTGGGCGGTGCGTCCAGAAGTTTGCCGGCATTCCCTGCACCTGGAACTACGAGGTACGGTAGTACCCGCCTGGGACCTCGACCTCTACCGAACCACACAATCTATCGTCACTCTCTCACACCCCCCCAGATGCAGTCCATCCTGCACCACAACTCGAGCGGCAACCGAGCGTTCTCGGGCAGCCTGAAGAACAAGGAGGTCCACAGCGCCATCACGCTACACCCGGTGAAGCAGCCCGCGTTCATGTACCGGCTGCACGCCTACATGCTCGGCCTGCGGGCGCAGGAGCTGCGCCAGGAGTCGCTGCTGCTGCACCGGGACATCGCCAAGATGACGTCGCTGCTGCAGATACCGCGGCAGATCAACAAGAACCTGGCGCCGGGCGTGCCCATCTTTCCGCGCGACGAAAGCAGCGCCGATTACCTCGGGGACCACAACGTGCTCGGTAGGACACCCGCTCGAGAGTGGTCGGGAGGTTTCTAGCGACATTGACTATTTTACTTCAAGGTGTGGCGCCAGACCTGAACCGTCACCGGCCCCGCACGCTCGACGAGCTGCTCGAGTGGGACTTTATCGCCAAGAGCCTCTACTCGGCCAACCACCCGAACCCGAAGCGCCGGATCGAGTCGTCTACGAAGGAGGGCCTGAGTGACGTCATCCGAGAGGTACGACTGGGGCTGCGGTGCCTAGGGGCAGATAACCTAACGTACGTTCGCTTCCCCATTGGCAGATCATGGAGCACATCAACAACTTCTCGCGCCAACGAGGCCGGATGATCGAGTTCCGGGAGCTGCTGTACGGGTACACGCGCGTCAACAGCCTGTACGGGCAGGACCTGATACTGGACCTGCTGCTGGTGTACAAAAAGTACCGCGGCAAGAAGATGACCGTGCCGGTACGGCGCCACCTCTACATCCAGCGCTCGTTCACCGAGATCCAGGTGCGCGAGGTGATCACGTCAGGAAGTCCGCACCAGGAACCGTCGTCGTCGGGCGGACCAGTCACTCAGAACCATGCCGTGCCGCTCCATACGATCACGCTCGGTAGGTACCCAACACCCCTCCCCATTGATCCATGCCCTCTACAAGTCCCCGTGTCTTCCCGGTAGATCGCATTTCGCATCGCATGAAGTCACTGCTGAGCGGTGGGCTCGGTCGGCTCACCGCGATGGCTGGCAACACTGCCGACACTGGCCGGGGGTGCGACCACAGCCGGATCGTGTTCGTGCTGCCGCTGTCCGGGCGGACCGAGACCTTCGGGCGGTTCCTGCGCAACTACGAAGAGGTAGCGCTCCGACCTACGGGAGGCTGGAACCCGTGCACGGACCTACTGGTGGCGCTGTACGTCGATGCACCCGAGTCACCGGCGCTCCTGACCCTACTGACCGGCCTGCAGTCCCGGCATCCGGCGGCCCGCATCAACTTCGTCCCACTGTCCGGGAACTTCTCGCGTGGTCTCGCCCTGGACCGGGCGACCAAGTCGTTGCACTGTGCCGACGATGACATCCTGTTCTTCATCGACGTAGACATGGTGTTCAGCGCCCAGTCGCTGGTGCGCATCCGGCAGAACGTGATCCGGGGCCGCCAGATCTACCTGCCGATCGTGTTCAGCGAGTACGCACCGGCACTGGAGTCGGGGGCCCCCGGGGGCGGCCCGACCACCGAGAGCGGTGACCTAAGGCCGCCGGCGGTCCGCAATTTCTCGGCACCGTACCCGATCACGGACGAGACCGGATACTTCCGCCAGTTCGGGTACGGGCTGGTCGGCATCTACAAGGCGGACCTGGAGCGCCCGGACCTGAAGGGCCTCAGCACCACCATCCAGGGCTGGGGCCTGGAGGACATCGTGTTCCTGGAGAACGTGATCGCGCTCAACCAGCGCGGTAACCTGCGGCTCCGGGCGATCGCTGACGGGCGCTGGAATCCACTGTCCAGCAGCGGCACGACACCCGCCCAGCTGCGCCCAGCGGTGGCAGCGGAGGCAACGTCACCGGCGGCGGCAGCGCTCCCGACGCCACCGACGCCGCCGACTCCGCCGGCTCCGCCGACACCTCCGCCAGCCGAGGAACTGAGCGTGTTCCGGGCGCCGGACCCGTCGCTCGTGCACGTCTTCCACCCAATACATTGTGATACCGACCTGGAGGAGGCCCAGTACAAGATGTGCCTCGGCACCAAGGCCAACACCCTCGGGAGTGCCGAGCGGCTGTACGCGCGGTTCAGCCACAGCCAGCCGCTGCTGGCGTTCGCGCGCTCCCAGAACCGCGCCAGCGGCTAAACGCCGTGCGGTGCGGGGACGTGCTGTGTAAATATACGTGCTAAGTCAGCTGTGTGGGTGTTTGGGGGGAAGAGTGGGTACGGTGCGACTGCGATTTCGGGGGCCTGGGCCACCAAGCAGTCTGGTGGTGTCTAGTGGTCTAGAGTTAGTTGGACATTAGTGATGGGATTGCGCGGACCTGCGAAAAACAAAAACGATAGGCCTGTAGATTAGAGTCTGTGGAGTATGTGTGTGTGTGTGTGCGCGTATGTGTGTGTATATTTCGCCGGCAGCGTAGCTTTAGCGAGCGTTAGGCTGGGGGCAACAATTGGGCTGGCAACATTGTCGCCCGTTTTTGCCGGGGCTTTCCGGGGCAACTCTCGAGCGCGGGCTGCGTGTCAGGTGTTCCTCA
Organism: Anopheles cruzii; assembly: GCF_943734635.1. Lineage (NCBI taxonomy): Eukaryota > Metazoa > Arthropoda > Insecta > Diptera > Culicidae > Anopheles > Anopheles cruzii. The sequence continues at coordinate 9,309 of NW_026454052.1, forward strand.
CCTTGGTCTACAGCTGCTGATCTAGATAGGTAGCTAAATTACTAGAGTTCACCGAATTACTAGACTAGACTGGCCGTCCAGTGTAGGACAGCCAGTAGGACAGCCTTTTTGGTGGGTTTGGTGGGTTATACGAAAATAGGTTGTAAAACAGTTTAAAATAAAAGCATCGTTTCGAAACAGGATTCCCGCGCATCGGCAGGATCTTGATAATCTATTACTACTACTACTGCTGCGACTACTACTACTACTAATACTAGCGTTTCTATGTCCCACACGCCCGATACGATGCGAAATCACCGCTCCAACGGCTCCTCCAACGGGAGTGCACTAAGGTGCAACAACCCCCGAGAGTCGCCGTCGCCGCCCCCCCCTCCCCTCTGGTCATCCACCAATCCACCCTTGAATCAATAAGGCTCCGGCTGCAGGCGACGTCCGCTGGCCGCATCTCACAAAGATTCTCGCTCCACTCTGCTACTCCATTCTTCTTCTCCAGCTGCCCCATTCTGCTCCAGCACATGTGTGTGTGTGTGTGTGTGTGTATGTGTGTGTGTGTGTACGCTCCTTCACAAACACCCCGGTCATTGCGTGCGTGCGTGCGTGCGTGCGTGTATATAGACCGGAGATTCCGTTTCTCCCCGAGCGGCCACCGAGGACTCTGGTGATGCAAATCGATGCCCCCCGGGATCTCGGGGGCCCCCTACCGGAAACGCATCCTGGACAACGAAATGAGGGTTCACGCAAAAAGGTGCCCCATCTCCGTTTCCACCTTCTTTTTATGTGTTCGTTAACATGCGGTGCAGTCCCTTTCCCAGTGTACGCCATGTACCGGCGGGTTCGGCGCCCTTTGTGAGTTGCACCGCACCGCACCGAGGTCAGGCCAGAGGCCGGGATACACCGTTTCCACCTCGCCTCGCCTTCGTTGTCGTTGCAGCTGCTGGCCCTGCCCTGTGACCCAAATACCTAGTAACCCAGCAAGGAGCAGAGCAGCCTCCGTAACCGGCCGGTGAAGATGAAGATGCCGTTGGCAGACGGAAGACGGAGCGAGAATCGAGCAGAACATAACACCGGGGGCATCGGACCGGACCCTCGGCCTTCTCGGCAGTAAATAAGGCACCACAAGGTAGCAGCATCCTCCAGCATCCAGCATGGCAACCCCTTTTTCGACTTTCGATCCCCGCCAGCCGGCCACCCAGGCAACCTGCCAGCCTGCCGGTGCCACACGCTGCATTCCGGTGCAACAAAGCCCTGGGATGCCGGCGAAAGGGCAACGACCCCGACTACCCGAGAGCCCGAGAGTGTGTGTGTGTGTGTGTGCAGCACCCTTTTCGTTGCACGGTTCCACGCGGCATTAATTTCTTTGTTTGACGCGCGCACCGACATCGAGACGCTGCCGAGAGATTTTATGCAAACATCGCCACCCCGGACATCCCCCTCCCCCACCCCCCTTGGTGCCGACGAGCGAATGGTAAATTGAACGGGCTCGGGCTCGCCTACACGCAGATTAATAACTAGCGCGGCGAACCTGACCTGGCGAGCGGAGATCCTTGGGCGACCTGGGTGGACCTAGGCGGGACCGGGGGGGCGAAGGCAGGCACAACGAAATGCCGCACCGCCTGCTCAGCGCGAAATTGGACCGGATTATCGACCGACGCGCCCGGTGCGCCCGGTGCGCCCGGAACCGCGGTATGCGGTTTGGGAAAGGGCGGTTTTCCCGGCCACCGACTTTTCTTTTGATCGTTCACCTGGCTGGAGGCTAGCTGGGGGGGCTGTGTTGAGGTGTGGGCAGCGTCGAATTTCATGTCTTACGCACGTCGGCGTCGCGTCTCCAATTGCTCATGAAAATCCGCAACTCTCGAGTATTTGAAAATCCCTGAAACCCCGCGCGCGCGCTTGACACACGCCATTGAACGGTGACGGTGGGTGGAGATAAATTGTGATTGCATTCTGTGTGTGTGTGTGTGCCATTCCATTCTTCTTTGTTTCTCTCGCAGGTTTGGAACCCCGTTTCATCTCTGTCCGTGTCCGTGTCCACGTGCCGTGACTTTTTTGTTGTGGTCCAGTCCTCGTCTGGCTCCAAGTCCCAATAATTCAGCCACGCGACGCGGCGCGATGAGGTGAGTACTTCAGCCAGCAGCCGAAGCAGGTGGTAGTGCTTATCGGCCGTTGCGATTTTGGCAAAAAACGACAACGACGAAAAAAAAGGCAAGACTCCATTAACGCACGGCCAGATTGCGCTGGCGGTGGCCGTTGTGATGTCCTTTGTTCAACCACGTCAGTCAGTCAGTCAAGACGCTGAACCAGCCCGGGGGGGAGGGGGGCTGCTCCTAGACGCACCGAATTGGATTTCTTCCAGAAGTCCGTTATCCCAGAGATCCGCCCAGGAGGCTTCCCAGGTTCCAGGGGCCGTGTCCGACGTGGGTGAGCGAGCCAGAGCGGGGTAAAACACCGTTTCCGGGGCAAATATTTGTTGATACTTAGCCACGAATTTCCCTCTCAATAGCTGCATCCCCGCTGGGCGTCACCCTCTCCTACTCCGCAGGGCAGAGACTCACTCACTCATCACTCTCGGCAGAGATCGGCACTCAGTGCAAGAATTCTTTCCTTTCGCCTGTTGTTTATTCCTTTCCCCAACTTGAGTGTGTGTGAGTCACGTTTCTTGGGCCGAGGCACGGAAGAAAAGGATGAATAACGGACACAGCAAAAAACCGCAATCTTCAACTCAAGTACCCGAGGATACCCCGAGCTAAGGGCCGGGGCCCGGGTGAGCCACGCAATTTGGGCGCAATTTCTTGCTATTGCGCGCCGCCATACATCTTAAGAGCCGAAGGTCCTCCGAGCGAGGAAACAATTGGTCACCGCCCGTCCCCGGCGACCGTCCCGGCGGCACCAGTCACTCCTCCCTCGGCAGCCGGGATCTTGAACCAATGGCGGCAGCGTAATGATAATTACACGTGTTTCAAGTGCACGGCTTTCGGCACTTTTCCACTCGAACCCTCGTAACAGACCGTGTACCCCCGCGCGCGCGACCGCGCGCTCAGGGCATTCAAATCGATGGACCGCCTGGACTTCTTCTCCTCGGGGCCCGGAGAGTGCCGGAGAACCAAATGGACCAAAACAGAATCCTGCGCGGGTGGTGGTTCTGGGCGTCGCAAAAAGGTTTAGTGTCTGGTCGGGGCCGTCATTTTTTGCGCCACATATTTTCCACGGGCTTCCACAGACCTACGGCCCCCATAAAACTTACCGAGGGGGGGGACCCGGACCAAGACCACCACATAAACGTTAATTAATCTCTGACCATTTGGTGACCGACCGACCCGGGAGTTCGGGAAGGGATGAGTCCATCACCTAGCATGCTACACACAACAGTGGCAGCAGCAGCAACGGCAGCCGCCAGGAAGTTGCTCCTGGAGGGTTAGTGAGCTGTAAATAAAACTCTTGCCCCGGGCAACAACGGGGCGACATCAATCGGGCGTCACTTGTTGGCTAGCCGGCAATTTGTACTACGGCCAGCGAGGGCTGCCAGCGCTTCGGTTATAGTGCTTTTAGTTTTATTATAACACAGTCCGGTCCGGAGTGCGGACACATGGCGGACACATGGCGGCACGGTGAGTGGCACTTTGACGAATTTCGGTCGAGCGAAACGGCTGCTTACTTATTGATGTACGCTCCGGCTCCAAGACTCCAGACTCCAGAGAAACGTCCAGATCTAACCGCTATCAGGTATCGGCGCCCTCGCGCGCTGGACTCTAATTGTCGCCGCAATACTAGCCGGGCCCGGGCGTCCCATCAAACATTCATTAATAAACTTCGCCCGAGCTCAGCGCTGCGCTTGGGCCTTGGGCGGAACTGGAGGATTGAATGCCCGGAACACTAATTGAATGCGCTCCACTCCCGGAATGCTTTACTGGCTGGCTCTGGAACGTCGGAACGTGGTGGTCAACGTGTGGTGGTCAATCTTCGGCGTCACCAGTGTCAGGTCGGAAAAAGGTCGGGGAAGATTTGAACAATCGGCACTGGCACGGCACTGCTTACGAGCCACTCGATTACGGGCTGGTCGATTAACTTCGACGACTACGTCATCGACGACTTTTTGGGGCGATTCTCCTTCAAGAATCGTCTTCGTGCGCCACGTGCGTCGGGTCGGGACAATGGTGCCCAGAAAAGATAGCCTCGGACATCTCGGGCCGGCGTAACACTTGACGGTGGGCAACAAATCCCCAAACGACACTGCAGTACCTGACCCGTGGGGCGGCGGCCTGGGGAAAGGGCGAACCGGAATAATTACGGCCAAGCCATTGTCCATTATCAGCAGGTGGTGGTTCATCTGCCCGACCGACACTCCTAAACCGGAACGTCATCGGAACGGAAGCGGCTACTAGCCAGACTACCCAGATCGCTGGCTGGATCAGAGTAATCCAGATAAATATTTGTTTCGAAACTTAATCAAACATTAGACTTTACAACTCCGGCTCGGTATCGGGCAGGAAGCAGTGGAGTGGAGTACGTCATTAGTCTTCCTCCCTCCCACAGGTCGGCCCTTCACGATTGACACGTCGATCGGCAGCGAGCGAGAGTTGTTGCGGTAAGATAAACTAACGGGACGTGGACGTGGAAAGTATGTTGCACACAGTTGCGAGCATGGGGACTCTCGGGGAGGCTCACCTTCAGAGATTCATCATCTGCGACTGACAACAAAAGCTCGACCCGGGATGGGACACACACACACACACAGTTTGCGCCCAGTCCGGTAGTTTATCCGGCCGACCGGAGTGTAGGGTGAGACCCCCCCAGCTTCCCCTTCCACCCCTCCAGGTGCTGGGAGTCCAACCCCCGGGTCCGGTACGGGAATCGGGCCAAATTTCGAATATATTCAAAGGATTTCGGATACTGGATAGTCCGTGTGGTTCAGTGGCTCAGACCGTGAGTCGTAACACACCCTGACAATCAACATGTGGCGACCGTGCGGTGCGGTGCGGTGTGGTGTGCGTAATGCGCAAATAATTCGGAACGGTGCGCTCGGCGGGAGACGTAGTGTGTTTTGGACCAAGCGGGAGTGTCGGGAGTTAAATCGGATGGTCATCGAGCCCGAGATAAGCGTCGGTGTCGTCGTCGTCGTCGTCGTCGTCGTCATCGTGCTGGAAATTAGTTCGGACTCGAACCGATCGGGTTGGGTGGGTGCGGTAGTCAATGTGTCTGTCAATGTCCAGTTGCCATTCCAAGTCTGACTAGCTGACTGCTAGCTGGGTGCGGTCGCCAGAAGCTGCACCGTCACGGAAGGATGTGTGTGGGCCAGGAGTTGAAGGTTGCCTCGTGAATCGAAAGAAACAAAGAAAGAAGGCGTAGAACCCCGGGCGTGTTGGCAGAACTACTCGGCAGATAAATCAAGACGGCGGCGGAGGCCTCGGAACTGGCGTGGCGTGGCCGGTCGCTTAAATTACTGTCACAACCGGGCGGCAGGGCAGTGGGCAGGGCTTTCAGCCTCTGCCTGCTTCTCAGCCTCGAAGCGGCTCGAATGCGGGGTCGATTATTGAATGTCATCGAATTAGTTCCAGTTCCAGAAGGCTGCAGCAGAGCTCGACTCCTGCCGACTATCCTCCAGCTGCGGGCGGACCGGGTCA
>NW_026454053.1:0-5234 GCF_943734635.1 Anopheles cruzii
TTTTGACCGACACCACGCAAGCACCTGAAACTGACGACGCCAACCAACTCTCCCCGGGAGGACGAGACCACAGTTTCTTAACCAAACTAACAAACTCCACCACACAAGTTTCGCCTAGCCGCCGCCAGCTTTTTTGGTCAATTTCGTAATCGTTTCTCGTTGCAAGAATGTTTTAGGAAGACAGGCGAAGAAAGTTTCAGTCTCGAGAGATAGACACCATACACACACGCGCACGCATCTCCCACACTAGAAGGTGTTATGTGTGTTTGTCCATTCCCTTCGATTATGATTATTTTTAGTATTATTTGGCTCGCTCTGCACGCTCCCCTCTTATCCGTATCCTATTTGGCAAGGATAATCCTCAATTATGGTTGTTTTCTTACGACTTCTCTCTCGGGGCGGCTTTTATTTTTGCTAGTCATTTTACTTTCTATCACCGTTTTGGTTACACCACCCTCTCTCTCGCTTCACCATAGTATTGATCCTTTTTTCATGGGCCTTCTCTCTCTTATAAGCTTCCTTCAAATACGAGTTTTCCCAACAAAAACCCAAGCTGACGCAAGGATCGCTGCGCGTATGGAAAACTTTTGACGGAAAGCAGAGGGCGCGATTCGGTCGATGCGACTTCTTCCTCGAAGCAGAGAGGACACGACTTTAGGGAAGCCCATCATGCACGACCAAAAATATGGTTTCGTGGAAAGTTAACGCAAAGCGATCCCTTCTTCTTCTGCTTAGCGCGCGCCACGCCGATCGCTAGTAGTAATCCCAACACCCAACAAAAGGCGCCGACCGACCAGAACTTTGTGAGAAAACGCGTGTCAATATGAAAAATCAATCTGGTTTATTAATTTCCGATAATAACCCGGCGATGAACGCAACTTTGTTGTCGAACTTTTCCGTTTGCCGCACACACAGCAGAGCCAAAACAACTCTCGGACAAAGTTCGGTGCTACATCAGACGCTAAACGCTAATCCGAATTTTTGGGGCGACGTTGGAGAAACCGGACGTACCAAAACGATTATGTTTGTTGCCTAATCTTCGATTGAATCATGTTATGGTGATGTAATTCTTAGGATTATAATTAAATTTAGATCTTATGGGATGTACGGTTTTGGAAAATGTATTATATCAATTTGTTGAGTGCCCAAGAAGTCCATCTTCCTTAGGGTCATTCTTCCAAAAATTCGAAACTAGTTTCAGATCATTAAAACGGGGAATCAACACACCCATAATAAAACAGAAAACTAAGAAGGTACGAGGATTCTTCTAATTAAAAAAAAACAAGGGAGAAACAAACGCTCTGTCGATTGCAGCATGCATCATAATATGCTGCTGCGAAAGAGTGCACATAATTCACCAAACTAGCACAGAAAGAAGTGAGTTCTTTTTTATTTTATTAAATAATTAATCTTTACGACCCTGTCCGTCGACCGAGGGGAATTCCATCGTCAGCATCATTCATCGTCGACGATGTCGAGTTTGACAACATAAAAAAAATCCACTCGCGAAGGACTGCAGCACCCAGGAGCAGCAGCAGCAGCAAGTCCCGCGAGCGCTCATATTTCGAACTTTGCCCCAACCGAACCGTGGCTAACGAGCGTTTAACTTAAAAAAGCACGGGGGACACATAAACCACTAAACTGCCGGCCGCCGTCGCCATCGTCGTTGTTGCTAACCCCGTGGCCTGGCCTTCGTATCCTGGACACACTGTTTTGTGTACATTCTGAGTAGTGCCGCGCTCTGGTCATCAAAATGACTTCGCCTCAACGAGCGGTGCAGCAACGAGCTGTGTTCAATATTTGCCTCTACCGTCGCGACAGTTCTGTCAACAAATGGGACTGCCTGTGTGCGGTGACAGGAAGCCACAGGACCTGGTAACAGTTCCCGCCCCGCACGGTACTGATTTCCCCACGTGGAAGAAAGTGTACTCGCGTTTCGAGTTTTAATAGCCTTTTTCGCCATTCCCCAGAAGACGTGAAATGTGACCACCACCCAGACCATAAACGACTCTCCTCTCCGCCGCGGGACGGACAAGCGCGCATAATTGAGTGCGTACAAATGGTTTTTGCATACCAAGTGCGCGCGGGACACGGACATTTTCCGATCGTTCGATGGCATCTCGTCTGAGCGCGATATGCCGCGCCGAGGAGAAGGAGAGACCTAATTAACACACCACCGGAAGGCGCAACAACATCGCCATCGAGAATTCACTTCGGGCAACGGAGCGTGTAACATGAAACGGCCTTTAACTACCCCGTCACACTACTTCTGCAACACAACCCATTGAGAGAAAAAAAAAATGATACGAAAATGATTGTCGCAGCAACAGAAACTCGCCATTTTGAGCGAAAAAACGACTGGGTCGCGCCCGCGTCAATTACTGGACTTCCGTGGACTCTGGTGCTTAGTGTCAGAGATATCCTTCGCGCGGTCGACGAGTACCGTAACTTCCGTCCTGCAGTGCGCTGCCATTAACTCCACACCCTACTCGTTAGTGACTCCGCAAAAGTACGGAAAATCACGCACAAGGATCCACAGCTATTGGGAGAGCATCCCCCCCCAAAGGGCGATAAAAAGACGATCGCGCATGGCTCTCCACAAAAAAACCTTTTAAATTAATTTCAATGGTGTACACAGCACTACTACACGGTTTCATTAAATCATCTAGCACAACACAAACCTATAGAATTTGACGTAAACGATGGTCGCGCGCGCAACGTCACTTCGGAATTTCGGTTCGCGAGATGTGCCGGAAAAAGACATTCCCGATTCGAGCAACTCACCATGGAGGTTCCACCAGAGGGTTTTATGACGCACTTAATGCGCGCTGCTGCTCATGCTGGTGTATTTTCGCGTCACGGAATCGTCGTCGTTTACGACAAGTTCCTCCCCGCTTCACAGTAGAAGAATTTTCACCTCTACCTGTTATATTTCTGGCGCCGAGAACCAACGAACAGCAGGCTCAAGACTGCAAGAGTCCAGTCACAGTCCCGCGCCAGCACCATCGGCGTCCGTCGCGCACAGTCATATCTTGCCAGCAAATAAGAATAATGGTTACGAAGACATTAAATTTATTATCCAATGGCGTGACAACGACGACGCGAAGACGATCGCCACACAATAATGCTGACGAGAGACAGCGAGCCCAGACGAAGAGGAAGAAACCAACACACCTAGGCGATTTCAGAAGGTCCTTCCTCCTGCATCTGGAGGATGTGGATCTTTTCTGGACGGAATCAGTGGACAGGGTGGGACACACAAAAAAACCGGTCATAAAATCACATTTATTTTGAATGAAGAAATTCGCGCGCCGCGTGGAGGTTTCTGGTGGAGGAAAACCGTCTTATTAACGATCCATCTCGGGGCGAGAGTTACCCGCTAAGTACCGCTGACTTCTGCGCACCCTTGGACATGCCACAGACTTTAGCCCTCTTTTGACCCATCATCCGGGCAGCGGCAGTTTTGGAAAAGCTTTCATTTTCATTCCAAGAATGGCGCGCGGGTTCGAGTGGCCATCCTACTTGAGAGAGCTGCTGCTGTTTTATCATGCCAAGCGCGCATAAGAAGTTCCTCGAAAAGTCCTGCCGAACTGTGGCTGTCGAAACCGTGTGGTGAGAGAGGATCATGAGCCAGATGAACAGCACCACAAGGGCAGAGAGTTGAAGATAAAACCGGGTCCACAACAATGCTGCTCTTGAAGTCTTGAGTTGTCGCGCGCGCAACTCTGCCGGAGAGCTGAGAAGTCGTTGGCACGTAGGAGAATAATTAAATAGGAAAACTATCTGTGGCGAATCCTTTTTCTAGTGGGTGGGATGGTGGTGTGGTGAAAACACGTCCCATCATTCGCTACTGTGCAGTGTGTGTTGTCTCTCTGCACCAGCGAGTCAGTCAAGTCAGTCACACGGACTCCGTGTGCATTCTCCAACGTCTACACAAGAACGATAAGCAAAACCCCGCAAAATGTCGAAGGATCAACTCAGATAAGAGCAAACCACTACCGTGGCCGTCACCGCAGCAACAACAATGGCATGTCCGAGCAATTATGGCATGTTTATACGAGTTGATTGTGTGCTAGTCGAACGTTAAAATTGTCGGCGAAAGCTCACCGCGCACACCGAGAAAGACAGCTTCTCCTCGTCCGCCATTTCGAAGTGGTGTGTGGTGTGTGCATATTTGGAAAATATTTACAAACCACAAGGAGTGGATAAAAATTCTGAATTGCTGCGCTGTTGCTGAAGAGGAAACTTTGCCGTCGGTGGGGCTTTTGTGTGCCAACAAAGCCAAGAACAAGTCATCCTTTGTTTGCAAAACAGCAGCTGCAATTTGGAAAAGCGCTTCCACTACACAAATACTATCATGATCAACGCATGAGATGAAGCACACCACCCACAGTATTTTCAAATTCTCTAAACAAGCTATAACATTTGACCGTAAACCGACATCGAACCAACGATTATAGTGCAACAAACCGTATGGTTCGCTGCAAAAAGGAGAGGAAAACTGAGTCATTTCCACGAACAGCTGTCACTGTCCAGCAGGAGGCGAATAACCGGACGACGCGTATTGATCTCTCGTGTTCCCGAGAGTGTGAGGAACTGAGCTATTTATGACACGCTGGCTGGTGTGTCGCGGTCAGACCGAGGTTCCTGCTCCAAGGACACAAAACCACACCACAAAGCAATCAATCGGCGTTTCATCGCACCACTGAGCGGCCCCACAGAGATCTCTCTCGCCCCCTGCTTCTACCAATGTGAGGTCAAACACACACACACATATCTTGGGGAAGGATAACAAATTGTATCGCAAATCTGATTAATGAACGCGCGCCCACCAACAGAGAGCCTCGCGCCGTAGTCGGTAGTGGCCACAGGATACGCGATTCCGTCACGATTACAAGCGCGCAGACCTACTCGAAAGGAAGGTCGTGTGTGGTGGGCCAGTGGAAAGCACCGTAGGTGGTAGGTGGCGAGGTGTGTGTCTAGCCACCAATCGGCCACAGGATGCGGAACGGAAAATTACTCGACCATAAACTACACTGCTTTTCCTAATGATAGAATCACCCGTTTTTTCAGACTGAGGCTAAGATAAAACGCTGAACCGATTTTTCGAAGATGAAGAATCGATTTATTTAGCAAAAGAAATAATATCCATTGTTTGGTTTTGCGAAAAAAAAATTATTTTGACTTGGGGAGCCAAAAAACGATAAAACGGCTGTTTCAAAACGATAGACTCA
>NW_026454053.1:5734-13234 GCF_943734635.1 Anopheles cruzii
TAAAATCACATTTATTTTGAATGAAGAAATTCGCGCGCCGCGTGGAGGTTTCTGGTGGAGGAAAACCGTCTTATTAACGATCCATCTCGGGGCGAGAGTTACCCGCTAAGTACCGCTGACTTCTGCGCACCCTTGGACATGCCACAGACTTTAGCCCTCTTTTGACCCATCATCCGGGCAGCGGCAGTTTTGGAAAAGCTTTCATTTTCATTCCAAGAATGGCGCGCGGGTTCGAGTGGCCATCCTACTTGAGAGAGCTGCTGCTGTTTTATCATGCCAAGCGCGCATAAGAAGTTCCTCGAAAAGTCCTGCCGAACTGTGGCTGTCGAAACCGTGTGGTGAGAGAGGATCATGAGCCAGATGAACAGCACCACAAGGGCAGAGAGTTGAAGATAAAACCGGGTCCACAACAATGCTGCTCTTGAAGTCTTGAGTTGTCGCGCGCGCAACTCTGCCGGAGAGCTGAGAAGTCGTTGGCACGTAGGAGAATAATTAAATAGGAAAACTATCTGTGGCGAATCCTTTTTCTAATGGGTGTGATGGTGGTGTGGTGAAAACACGTCCCATCATCCGCTACTGTGCAGCGTGTGTTGTCTCTCTGCACCAGCGAGTCAGTCAAGTCAGTCACACGGTCTCCGTGTGCATTCTCCACCATCTACAAAGGACGATAAGCAAAAACCCGCAAAATGTCGAAGGATCAACTCAGATAAGAGCAAACCACTACCGTGGCCGTCACCGCAGCAACAACAATGGCATGTCCGAGCAATTATGGCATGTTTATACGAGGTGATTGTGTGCTAGTCGAACGTTAAAATTGTCGGCGAAAGCTCACAGCGCACACCGAGAAAGACAGCTTCTCCTCGCCCGCCATTTCGAAGTGGTGTGTGGTGTGTGCATATTTGGAAAATATTTACAAACCACAAGGAGTGGATCAAAATTCTGAATTGCTGCGCTGTTGCTGAAGAGGAAACTTTGCCGTCGGTGGGGCTTTTGTGTGAACAAAGCCAAGAACAAGTCATCCTTTGTTTGCAAAACAGCAGCTGCAATTTGGAAAAGCGCTTCCACTACACAAATACTATCATGATCAACGCATGAGATGAAGCACACCACCCACAGTATTTTCAAATTCTCTAAACAAGCTATAACATTTGATCGTAAACCGACACCGAACCAACGGTTATAGTGCAACAAATCCAGTATGGTTCGCTGCAACTAGGCGAGGAAAACTGAGTCATTTCCACGAACAGCTGTCACTGTCCAGCAGGAGGCGAATAACCGGACGACGCGTATTGATCTCGTGTTCCCGAGAGTGCGAGGAACTGAGCTATTTATGACACACCAACGCAACACAGGCTGGTGTGTCGCGGTCAGATCGAGGTTCCTGCTCCAAGGACACAAAACCACACCACAAAGCAATCAATCGGCGTTTCATCGCACCATTGAGCGGCCACAGAGATCTCTCGCCTCCTGCTTCTACCAATGTGAGGTCAAACACACACACATATCGTGGGGAAGGATAACAAATTGTATCGCAAATCTGATTAATGAACGCGCGCCCACCAACAGAGAGCCCCGCGCCGAAGTCGGTGGCCACAGGATACGCGATTCCGTCACGATTACAAGCGCGCAGACCTACGCGAAAGGAAGGTCGTGTGTGGTGGGCCAGTGGAAAGCGCAGTAGGTGGTGGTAGTGGCATGGTGTGTGTCTAGCCACCAATCGGCCACAGGATGCGGAACGGAAAATTACTCGACCATAAACTAGCATCATCGCTTATTTTTCCTTCATCCCGAGACTCTCCTCTGGGCCGATGGCGGCGGCGGAGTCGGATCCTTTTTTTGTGTCTCAAGTCCAGCTCAGCCATACGTTGTTCCGGGGTTGCCCCCTTCCTTCCGGCGGAGTGGAATCCTTCGAGTCGTTAGCATCAAAAGCGGAACGCCACACAGTCGCTGGCCGCTGGACGAATATGGCGTTTGGTGGAAAATATTGATAACGGATGAAAATGCCCGACTAGGAGCTGCTGCTGCTGCGGTTAGTGTGAACAAGGTGTACGTGTAAGACATTTTAATGAAATATCCGATCCGATCCGAGCGAAATCGAACAACAGGGAACCACGACGGGGCGCGCGCGCCTCGGAATTCCTAAATCACCACACGCTACTTCCGCTGGTCGTTTTTTGGGTGGCGCTGGGAGTACAAATTGGATGTCCGGAAAGCATGCCCTGGCCAGATGAAGGCACCCACACAACACGGGAGAGCAGACTCTGGCACAGGGTCTGGAAATACACACGCACTCTGGGGCTAAAGCTAAATTACATTTTATCAGTTCGTTAGTCCTGGGACGACGATCTCTGGATTTCCTGGGGGGGTGGCGATACAATATCGCGTGCTCCGATGATGCGCGCGTAAAGTGTAGGTTCATGGCCTCCACCATTAGAGCGAGCGATATGGCGGCGGCAATGCTCTCTACTCCTTAAGGACTCTCTTTAAGGAACTAAAGAGCGAGGGACGACCTCTTACTCTTTATCCTTTTTTGCATTTACCTATAACACAGCGCGCCGCGAATCTGGAATTAATTAATTCAACTGCCAGAACAGAGAAAAGTAATAAATTCCAATTGAGTTTGCAGAACTCGATAAAAGGCGACTGTTGATCCATAGCTCTCGAACGACTACCTATATAATCGGTGCCTAAAATTTACAGAGCATCGCACACAGTTTCAAAACCCATAAAGTACCTCTCAGCGCCAGATAGCGATAATTGGTCCTCGAAGTAGCACAAAGGGCCTAACGATTGAAGCACAACACACGAGATATTCAATCGATAGCGAGAAGTCGTTCGCTTCGACAATAAAATTTAATGTAATTCCCCATTCTTAATACCGTATTTCGCGGCACTCGGAAAACCTTCGCAAGACCTGTGCATGATTTATTATAAAGAGAGACGTGATTACGACTCAGCGGCGCAAGCATTTCGCGACTGTCACCTACTGTCTGTCTGGTATTTAAAGAGAGAGCCTTCCTCCGAATTGTAAGCATTTGCAGAAGGATTTGAGCACCATTAAAAGGACGTTGGTGGAATGTAACCAAAAGTCAACCAATTCACAAAAAAGCCGCATATTTATTCAACTCTAATGCCTTTTGATTTTGTTTCGCAACAGGGAAAACAATTTTCATTCCACCGAGCCACGGCACGCTCCACAGCAAAGCCCTTTTTTCGCAACAATTAAATTTGATTGCAACCGAAAAAAGGGCAACTGTCAACTTCCCGTCCGAAGTAGTACGAGGGCCCGGACCCGCGCCCGGAAAGTAATCAAATTTCGCAAATGACACAACCAACCTCGAGAGCAGAACAGCATCAAAATCTCATTCTCGTCACGAACGCCGTCGTCGCACCGCAGCAGTCAAAAGTAACGAATAATGGGTGAGACCGAGGCGGGTTTGGCGTAAAACAAGCCAAACCAGTAGCGCGCGCCCCAAAATGATGGACTTTGCGCTGCGGGCCCGCGGACTCTTGCTTTTTCAGCATAATACACTCGCTGTATGTTATTACGCTAAACGACTCCAACTAGTACCGTGCCGTTCCGGTGCTAAAGGTCCTTTCGCTTTAAATTCGTGCACTTCACTCAGGGGGCCGCGTGGTTCGATTCAGCTTGCTGCACGACCACCAGAACACAACAACGGGGCTCCTTTAGGCAGCAGTTGAATGAGGCCCTCCTCCGCTGGGGCTCATCAACAACGAAGATGATGCTCTCTCTTCATATTTTAAAATGCAATTTAAAAAGATTGTTGAGCTTCTTTCTCTACCGCGGATAAAGCGAAAGTAATGTTCCGTGGATTGAAGAAGAGATTTAAGTCGCTCCCTACTGCAATTAGTGCGAGCCTCCAGGTGTTCAAAACTACCCCCGTGCCATCAACTTCCTGAGATGACTTCATCGTTTAGCGTGAAAGTGAGAAATTCGAGCACCGTCGTGCGCTTTTAAGATCAACAACTCTCTACTTTGCCACAAAAATATGATGATTTCAAATGAACGTTTTGGCAGCCATTTTTCTTTCGCTCTCGGTTCATAACTGACGGCCATCATCAGCGTTCCTTCTTTTCTGGTTTTTTGTTGTTTTGACTATTTAATAATTACAATCAAATTAAAGGCACCCCCTGTGTTTCGGTGTACTTTCGTAAATTAATCCCGGATACGGCTTCAGCCAGCCACCAGAGAGATTGAGAGTATTCATCACTCGAACATCTTTAGACTCTTGCTCCTGTTGGGGTCTTTTCAAGCAAGAAGGTTTATTATCCTTGTTAAAATTTTGACATTGCTGTACTAACTTTTCCATAATAGTTCCCGAATTTGCTGGAAGTAGGTTCAACTTGTCTTTTTATATACCTTATTCAGATGCATGATGTTTGTTTTATGCTCAAGGATTGGCAACAATTGACCCAAAGAGGACGCCACTTTTTAACTGAAGCCGCTTCCTCTGCTGAGGCCGCTTCTTCAGTCATTTACAATTCAACTCGCAATTCAACGTTAAAGCACGGTTTGTGGAGAAAAAACACGATTCGGAACACTCAGCACATGAAACTCAAAATCCTGGAAGAGCACCAAACGAAAAGCATCCGCGGGATGAATCAAGTGGGCACCGGACGGTGGGATATAGCAGCAACTCGTCCCCATCGGTACATCAGTTCTGCTGCAGCATGCCATAATCGAAAACCGTTAAAGCATTTTGGGAGGATTAAAAGGAGACAAAATATTCCGGCAGCCGGCATCATAACGAAAGTGCATACATAACAACACACAAGGCTACCACCACGACGACGCCGACCGTCGGGAGCCACCAAACATGGAGAGAGCGCATCAACCTCCTCCTTCCTTGCGCGTACACACGTCGTCGGCGGCGCTCATTACCATTAGCATTTACATGAAATATTATTCCCACAATATGCTACGCGCGCGAAAGAACATCCGCCGCGCGCGCCTGGCAAGTCCTTTTCCGCGGCGAGCGATGATGATCATGATGGGGCGGGGGGGGGGTGGGGTCCACGACCACCACCCCGCATACTTCTCGCGCACCAAACACGAGAAATCGACACCGTTTACCATATGAAGATCGTTAGCACAAGCATTTGCCAGCCTCCGCTCTTGATGCAGGGATGCACCACAGTGGCGCCCTCGGTGCGCCTGAAGCTCCCTGAAAACCGTCCGGAGTTCAGTTCCCAACACAGGACCAATGTCCTGTCATCAACGAAAGGAGGAAGCTACGGCGGAACCGCCGCCCGGGGGTCCCGCGGAGCAGAGCTCATTTCGATTGATGACTTCAGCAACTCCCGCGGCGTAACAGGGACGCGGGACCGAACGAGACAGAGTGTTCTATTCTTGGCCCCACCAAACCCGACGATGACGCTGCGGCGGATGATGCAGTTTATGCGGCGCTATGTGGAATTTTGCTTACGCTCATAACAACGATGATGATGGCCCGCTCGCCGTGTTTGCCTGCTCCTGCTGCTGCTGGCGGTTGATGTTGATATGCCCATCAAGGAAAATTATTTTTCCGCAACTTTCACCCAACAGCCTCTCAACAGCCCTCGTCGCCGGTCGATGGTTCCGCGTCACCCCAAAGGGGTGGACCCCAAAAAGTAAAATAAAGGAAGAGCTGCTTAAGGGTTTCACCACACTTTAACTGCTTTCTGGGCAAAAGGGGGTTTTGGGAAAACGATCAACAACAATTGCCGAAGAAAATAAGAAACAAAATCTGCCGAAAAAATGGCAAACAGCTGTTTTTGCACCATTAATCCTCCTGCCGACTTTCGCGCGGAGCGTCGCCTCAACGTCGTCGGCGAGGTCAACGAAACCATATAAACGTGACCCGGAGGCAGTCTCGAGCACACAGGCACAAGCAATCGATTATCCGATTATTTACCCATTAAACACAGGCGTGTCTCGACCTGCCTCTCCTTCAAAACGCGTCCTCACGCTACACCAGAAAACCAACACTCCACCAACAACTCAAAATCACTCCTCTTTTATAGTAGTGACTTATGAAAAACGTGGGAACAACAACATCCTTGCCGCAAACGGGAGTTACATAAAAATGTGAATAAAAAACCCGAACTGATGACGTAATGTCTTGGTGTAGCATCGAATCACACGCACCTCGTTCTATGGCAGATTGTGCAAAACAGATTTATTTGAATTAAGAAACAATTAAAATACATGAATTAAATCAACTAAAACGCAAAGTAAAATAAGAAATTTAAAAATAATAGCCTTAACATGAAAGCTAGAAACCAAGCACAGTTAATTAAAAGAAGAAATTCACAAAATGAAACGAAAAGAAATTAAAAAGTTTAAATTGGGAAACAAAACAACCAATAAAAGTAAAAGAACGGCGAAGTAGTAGTAACACAACCAACCACAAAATTCAATGAATTGGATAAACTGAGAGCCAAACGTTACGAAAACACTTCGTCGTCTCAACAGTCTTCGATTTCGTAAGAGGCTTAAAAAATGACGAATAATCAACAAAAAAACGCCAATATCCTGGATTTCGGGGAGTTACTGGCTATGCTCATTACCGATGCAATTATTTCGTTTTGTAGACTTTACTTGATGATGTCTTCTGCAGCCGATGGCGTGGCCGCGCGCGTTTGTTTGATTTGTGAGTTATGATTTCTTTTCTTTTTTCGCTAATTTTGCTCAAAACTTTTGCCCGGTTGGCGCGCGCACACGGTCGGTCGAAGAAGCGCACTAAATCTTCGGGGACGAATGTTTATTTGTTTTTCTGTCCACTTTTCACTCCCATTCCGAGACCCGGGAGCCGAACACATCTGAAAAGCAGTAGTTGTCACACAGATGGTGCCAAACGAGTTATGGATGACCATTTGTCATGTCACTTTCGGGGAAATAAACGGGCATTTAAGAGAGGAAATGAAGACATTTGCCCTCGCCGGGCGAATGCAGTGAGCAATTATCTTCCCCGAGTGGCGTAGTCCTCCCTGTGTGCGTGTGACACTTTCTTCGACCAGATATGTACATTTTGCTTAAACCACAGAGACAACAGGTTTCTTGTCAAAGTCGTTTCTTATCAGCGCTGCTCTATAATCCTGACGCGGAGAGGCGACCCATCGGGGCGACCTCTCCGAAATTGGAAAAACACGAAACAAAAACTGGGTGGCTAATTGAATTGCAGTTACCCAGCAGCAGCCCCAAGTTCTTGTCACACTCCTGCCAACTACACAACACCGTCGATCCCCTCTCACACGTCACTCAATTAATCCGGAACGTGTAAACTTTGGGCGAACGAAGAATTACTCGGGACTACCAACCTCCATCTGGGTAAGACACATCAATCCGTTCACCTGTCTATCTTGGGAAGGAGTTTGGGTATTTTTCTACTTCCGGAATTGAAAAACTACTCCTGGTGCACATACACTGATTACGAAGCGAAGCGAAGAGAACAACAACACTAGCGAGCAGAAGATATCCACAACATCCTTCCGACGCGA